>NW_024962153.1:0-134073 GCF_018350195.1 Panthera tigris | reverse complement strand
TCATCCTCAACGGGGAAAAAACTGAGAGCTTTTTCCCTGAGATCAGGAACACGACAGGGATGCCCACTCTCACCGCTGTTGTTTAACATAGTGCTGGAAGTTCTAGCATCAGCAATCAGACAACAAAAGGAAATCAAAGGCATCAAAATTGGCAAAGATGAAGTCAAGCTTTCGCTTTTTGCAGATGACATGATATTATACATGGAAAATCCGATAGACTCTACCAAAAGTCTGCTAGAACTGATACATGAATTCAGCAAAGTTGCAGGATACAAAATCAATGTGCATAAATCAGTTGCATTCTTATACACTAACAATGAAGCAACAGAAAGACAAATTGAAGAAATTGATCCCATTCACAATTGCACCAAGAAGCATAAAATACCTAGGAATAAATCTAACCAAAGATGTAAAAGAACTGTATGCTGAAAACTATAGAAAGCTTATGCAGGTAATTGAAGAAGATATAAAGAAATGGAAAGACATTCCCTGCTCATGGATTGGAAGAATAAATATTGTCAAAATGTCAATACTACCCAAAGCTATCTACACATTCAATGCAATCCCAATCAAAATTGCACCAGCATTCTTCTCGAAACTAGAAACAAGCAATCCTAAAATTCATATGGAACCACAAAAGGCCCCGAATAGCCAAAGTAATTTTGAAGAAGAAGACCAAAGCGGGAGGCATCACAATCCCAGACTTTAGCCTCTACTACAAAGCTGTCATCATCAAGACAGCATGGTATTGGCACAAAAACAGACACATAGACCAATGGAATAGAATAGAAACCCCAGAACTAGACCCACAAACGTATGGCCAACTCATCTTTGACAAAGCAGGAAAGAACATCCAATGGAAAAAAGACAGTCTCTTTAACAAATGGTGCTGGGAGAATTGGACAGCAACATGCAGAAGGTTGAAACTAGACCACTTTCTCACACCATTCACAAAAATAAACTCAAAATGGATAAAGGACCTGAATGTGACACAGGAAACCATCAAAACCTTAGAGGAGAAAGCAGGAAAAGACCTCTCTGACCTCAGCCGTAGCAATCTCTTACTCGGACTCCACATCCCCAAAGGCAAGGGAATTAAAAGCAAAAGTGAATTAACTGGGACCTTATGAAGATAAAAAGCTTCTGCACAGCAAAGGAAACAACCAACAAAACTAAAAGGCAACCAACGGAATGGGAAAAGATATTTGCAAATGACACATCGGACAAAGGGCTAGTATCCAAAATCTATAAAGAGCTCATCAAACTCCACACCCGAAAAACAAATAACCCAGTGAAGAAATGGGCAGAAAACATGAATAGACACTTCTCTAAAGAAGACATCCGGATGGCCAACAGGCACATGAAAAGATGTTCAACGTCGCTCCTTATCAGGGAAATACAAATCAAAACCACACTCAGATATCACCTCACGCCAGTCAGAGTGGCCAAAATGAACAAATCAGGAGACTATAGATGCTGGAGAGGATGTGGAGAGAAACAGGAACCCTCTTGCACTGTTGGTGGGAATGCAAATTGGTGCAGCCGCTCTGGAAAGCAGTGTGGAGGTTCCTCAGAAAATTAAAAATAGACCTACCCTATGACCCAGCAATAGCACTGCTGGGAATTTATCCAAGGGATACAGGAGTACTGATGCATAGGGGCACTTGTACCCCAATGTTTATAGCAGCACTCTCAACAATAGCCAAATTATGGAAAGAGCCGAAATGTCCATCAACTGATGAATGGATAAAGAAATTGTGGTTTATATACACAATGGAATACTACGTGGCAATGAGAAAAAATGAAATATGGCCTTTTGTAGCAACGTGGATGGAACTGGAGAGTGTGATGCTAAGTGAAATAAGCCATACAGAGAAAGACAGATACCATATGGTTTCACTCTTATGTGGATCCTGAGAAACTTAACAGAAACCCATGGGGGAGGGGAAGGAAAAAAAAAAAGAGGTTAGAGTGGGAGAAAGCCAAAGCATAACAGACTGTTAAAAACTAAGAGCAAACTGAGGGTTGATGGGGGGGTGGGAGGGAGGGCAGGGTGGGTGATGGGTATTGAGGAGGGCACCTTTTGGGATGAGCACTGGGTGTTGTATGGAAACCAATTTGACAGTAAATTTCATCTATTAAAAAAAAAAGATGACTATTTAAATAACACAGTGAAAAAAATATATATATTTTACTTGAAAATATTGGAAACTGTTCACAGATATACTGCAAATATAAAAATAATACCTCTATGTTCTTCAAGCTTCACCTGTTGTTAGTGTTTTACCCCATTTACTGTTTTGTGTGTGTGTGTTCTCTCTTTCTCCTTCAGGCACACAGACTCCTTAATTGTCAAATGGGTAAAGTCAGCTTTATTATATACGCTTACACACATAACAGACACTCTTTCCCTAATTATATCTACTAAAAATTACAGATCTTTTAAAAAAAATTAACATTTATTTATTATTGAGAGACAGAGAGACATAGAGCATGAGACACAGAGGGGTAGAGAGACGGGGAGACACAGAATCTGAAGCAGGCTCCAGGCTCTGAGCTGTCAGCACAGAGCCCGACGCGGGGCTTGAACTCACGGACTGTGAGATCATGACCTGAGCCAAAATCAGGCGCCTAACCAACTGAGCCACCCAGGTGCCCCCAGAATTACAGATTTTTTAAAAGGGATGACACCAGCACACGTATTAATTTGCTAGTTTTGCCTGGTTCAAAGGGTTATTTGATGAAGGGCTGTGGGTACGATACAATCTTCCCCAATACGGTCTTTACACAGTAACATCCATAAAAAAAACTGTGTTGGGGTGCCTGGGTGGCTCAGTCGGTTAAAGCGTCAACTTCAGCTCAGGTCATGATCTCACAGTCCGCGGGTTCGAGCCCCACGTCAGGCTCTGTGCTGATGGCTCAGAGCCTGGAGCCTGCTTTGGATTCTGTGTCTCCATCTCTTTCTGCCCCTCCCCCGCTTGTGCTCTGTCTTCTCTCTCTGTCTCTCAAAAATAAATATTAAAAAATTTTTTTTAACTTGGGTCTTTGTAACTAGAAGGTTAGAGCAATCAGCTACCTAAGTTTGACCTGAGTCAAGTTTGTTCCTGGTTGATCATTGCATACTTGTTTTTAAGCATTTTATAAAGTTTAAGAAACATTTAAAAGGTGGGGGGAAAAGTGATGTTCAATTAGATGGTGTGAACAAAGAAAACTTAGGACATTTTAATAAGGCACTAAGTATTCTTGAGGAGTAAGAGGGAGGGAAACCTGCAGAATCTATTCATTTCTGAAGCTAATTCATCGCAAAGGCTTTTTTGTTCTTGGGAGCGCCATAAAACTTCAGAGTTGGTAAAGAGACTGGAGGTCATGTGGTTAACTTACCATAAGATAGAAAGTCTGTACCTAGCATCCCTCATAGGTGGACCTTCTGCCTTTGCAAGATATTATTGGGAGGAAATCACTGGGGGTGATTTCTTGTTGTATTTTACAGAAGCTCTAATATTTGAGAAATAAAGTTCCTTTTTACACCAAAATTTCCTAAGTAAATTTCCAAAGCACCTCATCTGTCCCCCCTTCGTTAGCCTTTATCACATTTTATGAGGGTCATAAATACAAGTCTTACTTGCAAGACAGGGCTGAGAAATCCTTGAGGAGCAAATTCTATTGCAGTCTCCTCCCTTAATCATCTTTCACCCATGATTAGTAGTTAATAAATATTTTGGAGTACTTGATTCTGCCAGATCTTCCTGTCATATCTCGACAGTGGCCTAGCAAGTGGTTTTCTTTCCATCCTTCCAACCTTCTTCAGCCCATTTTCTCACATTGCTACTAACTTCTTTCTAAAAACCAGAAGTGTCCATGTTTCTCTTCTGCTCTGTCTGACAAGAAAATTTAAAAGTCTTTCCGGTGTCCCCACACAATACGGGTAGATCAGCTGTTGTTCGTGGGTCTGGAAGCAGAGGAAGCCATTAGTTTTGTGTTTCAAATGGGACTAACTTGGTTACCTCTCTGCCTTTCCTGGTGCTTGAGCAGGTCTCTAAGCCTTCGTGTTTCCATAGGTAAAATGGTTACCTAGGTTGGTTATTAGAATTAATGGCATCATCTACAAAAACATTCTGTAGACTGGTTGAGGCAAACACTAAAACGTTAGTTAACCCAGGTGCTAGTGAGATACAGTTTTTATTAAGTTTTTGCATTAAAAGTTTTTTAACATTGATTTCTTTTGGGAAAATGATCTACATTCAGTTCTTTGGTTAAAAGTTAGATACTGAGTTTCAAGGTTTGCTACTTTAACAAACTTTATATTATAAATTCAGTAGATATTGACAAATCTCCTGAAATAGACTCTACAATATTAGATATTTATAGTCAAAGGTAAGGAGCTGCATTCAAATTGCCACACACTTGAAAAAGCGAATTAAAGTTTTATTACTGCTGAAACCTATGCTAAAAAATAAGGTATAAAACTGGTGTGTACTTGTGTTAGACCCAAACACTTCAAATAGTTTCCCAAATCATGGCAAGTAACTTTGATTTACCATCTATTTCTTTTACTAATGTCAATAATACTAATTCTGCAGTTTGCTTGTTGTGGTCCTCTGAAGTCCATTGTGTTTTATTTATGATTGTGCGTTTATAATTATGCAAATATGAATTGCACATAGATTAATTTTATGCTCAGATAAATAAAATTAGTATAATTGTTATGTATGATAAAATAGTCATCCTTTAGTGACCACTCTATATTCCTATGTAAGGAGTAATTAATTTAAAATCAGTACCTGGAAGGTATCTGTGTGCAGGAATGGACTGGGGAAAAGTAGAGAGATCCTTTGGAATTCCTATACAACTTTCTATCTGTGTGCCATACTTACTTAAGCTTTGCACAGCCTTGTAAATTACAGTAAGGAAAGGCTAATTTTCTCATCACTTAACTGCTGCCAGGCTGGAGCAGAACATTCTAGCAGATAAATAGCTGTGGCAAGACCACACACATTGTTGATAGTTTAAATTCATGTAGTACAGGCCTTACACAGGTGCCATGTGCAGAACACATAAGTGGTGGGGAGAGCTGAGCCATTAATTTTTCCATTGAGACGTTGGCAAGGGTGAGGGGTGAGAGGCTATAGGGAAAAGCAAGAGGAGTCTCAGCGGCAGAAAGAACATAGCAATATTGATAAATTGAGAGAGACTAAAAGAAGAGACCAAAAGGAACTAACAATTAGTACTACACGCTTAGGTAAACAGCCCTTATCCAGCCAACAAAGCTAACACAGCTGCCTTTTCTTAGCAGATTGCTGAAAAGTAATAAGACTTTTCCTGTCTTTCAAGCAACTCCAACCCATGCCTTTCCACGGGGAGTTTTTCATGAACAGTTAAAAGAAGCAGCAGATGTCCAAGTTTTTCATGTGTTTTAATAATTCATATCCTTTTGAATTGTGTCCCATCAAAGAAATTACTGTGTGGTAGCAGTTTCAGTTCTGGTGCGTAACACTGCCTCATACTTAGTAAGCTCTCAAGAAATGTTTGGGAAATTAAGAATATGGATGAAGGAATGACAGTACCTGCTGGATCGCAGATGAGGCAAAGTGAGTCAGTCAGTTTGGCCAAAGGGTTGTAATTACTGTCAGAACTTACATTTAAGGAAGGAGAAAAGGTACTAATACAGTGAAAGGTTGTTGATAATAATTTAAAATGATACATAATAATTATAACAAGAGAATATAGATCTTTGACCTTGCCATGTACTTTAACAAGGTCAAAGGTTAGGTTAGAATCAATATATCTTTTATCTTGGAATCTTGGATTTTGGAGAGCTTAAAGTCATCAAGCCATCTGCCTTAGGAACCAGCCACTTGGGTAGGTTTAACTTTGGAGCTAACCCTCGTCATCCTAAAGCATCTCTTTCCACGGATGACTTCTTCAACATCCTGTTCCCTTGGACTTCCATGAATAACCTCATTTTGCTTCATTTTTTTCTTGCCTCTTTGACCATTATACCTCAGTCTCCGTGGTTTTCTCTTCTTTCCTGCCACCTAAATAAGGCTTTTCCCTAGAGCTCTGTCCTTTGCCCCACCTGATTCCCACTAAATGGCCTCTTTTCTTGGAATCCCTTGTACCCCCATGTGTTTCTCTAGTACCAAACTCTCCCAAGCTCCAGACCTATGCCCGGCTGCCTATGTGACATGTTAATTTGGATGACTTCAAGCATCTAAAAAAGGTCTCAGACTAAATCTAGTTGTTTTTTTTTTTTTTATCTCTCATCAATGCTAAATTTTCTTCTTGTATTTTTCTTTTAGCTAAAGGTACTATCTTTTTTTAATGTGATCACTCAATCCAGAAAATTGAGAGTCTTCTCCACTCTCCTCCTCAGTTTATCTTGAAATCCTCTGATTCAGTTCCTTTTACAACTCTTGCTTTGGACTCACACCTTCATCTTTATGACCACTGGCTAGTTCAGGCCCATGTATTTTGCCTGGATCATTGAGATAATTTCCTAACTGCTTGTCCTGCCCCCCTCCCAACTTCTTCCCTTATATTCCATTATCTCTGACAGTCTGCCTTTGCAAAAATGCAAACAGGGTGCTTTGCGTTATTTACCAGCAAAATTCCACCTTCAGGATAAACTTTAAAGTTCTTAGCATGGCATCAAATTATTTCAGTAGGCCCCTGACGACCTCTCTCATTTCCTATCCTACTTTTCTTTGCCTTCCATTCTATGTTCTGCTACAATTGTTTGTTGTCAGATGTAGAGTGGCTATTTCGTTTATGTGCTGCCACTCATGGTATTTTCTCTGTCTGAACTTCCTTCTCTTTTTAACCTAATATATTTATATTCATCCGTCTTTGAGTAGCTTCGTTTTTGAAGTTAATTCTCTACACAATGAAACCACTATTACTTTGATGTTAGTATTATACTTGGTGCATATTAATATTAAGTATGTTACTATGTCTTTGGTTTCACGTTTCCAAATGTGAGCACTGGGAGATTGAAAAGCAGGTCTCATTTATATTTTCATCTGCGCAGTTAGCACACAGACATGACATAAATGTTTCTTGAATGGGTACCGAAATGAATATGCTCACTGTTTTGATCTTAGTGGCTATGATTTCTCCACTTAAAATTTCTTCTTAGCTTTCTGGACTATTGCCATAGCATATTCTCTACAAGATGTTCCATGTCTTCATGACCATTGTTACGTTCCAAGGGAAATTCATGATCTTCTGGGTTGGGTTAACCCTTTTCAGGTATCTGTTTTCTTGTGTTATAAAAAGAATCTATGTAATTGAACTTGTTGCCAGTAGATGTACATTAAAATACAGAGTTCACAAGAGTACATGACATTCTCATTAGACACAAAGAATATTTTTGAGTCATGCTATGGTATTTGAAAAGCAATTCACATATTACACATTATTCCTGTGAGACACAAACTGTTTCTTTCCCATTTTAATTTGCCTGCTTAAAGACAGAAACAGATAGATGCGTTTACACTCAAGGTATATGCCTTTCCCTTGTGGCCAATGAGCTAATTTCCTTTCCATATTTGCAGAATATTGATACAATTATTCTTTCATCAGACATGAAATTTGAGTGTATAACCAGTTTGTGGAAACCAAATTACTAGGGTAATTTATTAGGTTGATAACAGCAATTAAGTCATAAATGTTTCTGAGAAATATAAATTGACTTTCTGTTTTAAATGGATAATTTAACATTCCAAACCACAGACCTGTCGTGTAACTAATTTCTGGGATAAGAAGTTTGTTTCTCCTATTATTAAACTAAAAAAAAAAAAAATTCAACCTTTGATAATCCAGTAACGAAGTTGCTGAATTCTTGGGTTCGTGTTATATCTTCATTCTTTTCCCTTGTTGCTAATTTTTTTATTTTATTTAAAAATTTTGTTAAAAATATTTATTTTTGAAAGAGAATGAGAGAGAGATAGAGCACGAGCAGGGGAGGCGCAGAGAGAGACGGAGACACAGAATCTGGAGCAGGCTCCGGGCTCTGAGTTGTCAGCACAGAGCCCGACGCGGGGCTCAAACTCACAAACTGTGAGATCACGACCTGAGCTGAAGTCGGATGTCTAACCGACTGAGCCACCCAGGCACCCCTAATCTTTTTTATATTTAAGGACATCACATTGGAGGGAATTTTAGATAGAACTGGGACGTGTTGGTAGGACCATGGATTTTTCAATGATTGGAAATGTGAAGACTGTACTTTCAGGGATTGTTTCTAAAGTTTGTCACTAGAGAAATTTCTCTAAGTGTGGAGTCCCTGAAAGCATGAGGAGGATAAATAGTGTCCCTTCCTGACTGTAAAACCGACTCTGGGTGTGGTTTCCACAGCTGCCCTTGTCATTGATAATTGTTCCCTCCTCCTTTGGGGGACTAAGAGGAAAGTGGCCCGTTGTCTGAGTAGTTTCTCTAAAAAAGAAGGCCACATGTGTGGCTTGTTAATTGTCCATTGGAATGCTGTGTGGGTGAAGTTAAGTGAGCAAGGAGACAGCACTTGGAGTGTAAACAGATTTGTCAGCCTTGTCAGCAAGGACTTTGACTTTTCTTGGAGTGAAAGGAAAATCATTGGAGGATTTTCAGAAGAGGAGGTCTATCAGAATTAATCTGATTTCTATGTTACCAATCAACTGGAAAGGCAAAGGCAGAGGCAAGAGGTTACTTAAGAGACTGGTGTAGTAACCTAGAGGGGAAATTAGGCTGTTTGTTAGCAGTGGAGATGGTGACAAGTGGTCAGATGTTTGGGACGTATTTGCAGATAGAACCAGGGCCCGCTTCACGACTTCCGGGATGTAACACTAGTGCTGTCTCACAATGGTTTTTGCTTAGAAAAGTTTGTGCTTATTTGCATACTGTGCTGTTGCAATCCTGAAATTCTTTTCTTCCCAGTTTTACTGAGATATAATTGGCATATATCATTGGGAAATATAAGTTTTACAACATGATGATTTGATACATGTATATGTTTTGAGATGACTACCACAATAAGATTGGCTAACACCTCTGTCACCTCATATAATTATCTATCTTTTGTGTCTAAGTGTTGCATTTATTAATCATCTTTTCTTTTCAATTCTAACAGGCCATATGATATTTATCCTTTCATAAACAAGCCAGTCATGTTCTTTTTTGTGGCATTTTACTTGGTCTTGCCCCTGTTGGGAAAGATAAAAAGTGATTTCTTTCTATGAGTTTAATAGAACACAAGAGACATGTGGAATGATTCAAAGAAAAGTGCATAAAGCTGATACACATTTGAGAATAAGAAAATCATACTTTTTCATAACTTTTGACTGTACAAGTAGCTCATTATGAACAAAGATGTCAGATGACAATGTTCATGTTAAAAACACTGCCATCACCACAAAGATTTACTGATTGTAATGAAATGAAAGAAAAAAAAATGTATATATTGTAGCTTAGATAACTGTTAGTAAATGGGATACAGATAATGTTGACATAAAAACACTTAAGTTCACAGTAATTATACAGAAGCATCGATGGCAGTTGTACAAGGAGAGAGAAGCCATTAGTCCTCCATTGAATATGATAGTGCCATATCTGTGCCTTGATCAGCTCATAATCTTAGACAAAATTTCTGCTCCCGTGAAATAAAGTAAGATGTCCTTTAAGTATCCTACTGTAGATAAGAGGCTTTGTGAACTCCATGAGTAGATGTCTGTTCTAAAAAGAACTTTAGACACACATATGAATATCCAGTTGGCAACAAGATCAAATGCAATCAGCCACCACCCAATGCAAATTCATTTCAACTAGCAAACAGATATATATGTACAGATATATAATGTATTAGTGTATGGTAATATAAAATAAAATTTATTATTATATTTTGTAATGTAAAGTCAAATTATGAAATACACTATGCTGTAGTCAGATGCATCTTAGCACATATAGATTAATTTTTTTGTGTTTTTCTTTTTAATGGTATGATGTTAGGCTCAAGTGGAAATAGTTAAGAAAGCTCTCCAATGAAAACTCATCATGATATGCAAAGACGCGTGTTTATTAAAAAGCCTCAACCCATGCTTACAAAGTAAAAAAGTAACTTCGAAACATGTGAGAAAAACAATGCCTTCACAAATCATAGGAATATACTTCCTGATTTAGAAATAAACAGGAAAATTAAAGCAATGGACAGTGGATAATCTATGGCTACAAATATCAACTCTTATGGGAAAATGACTTATATCAGATATAATATACATATCCTAATTTCAGCTTTTGAATAAAAATTTAATACCAAACTAACTGCTTTCAGAGTTAACATTTTTAATAGGATATAATTTGTTTGCAATGAATACATCTAATTTTAAAAAGCAGCCATTTTATGGGCTCTTTACTATTCTGAAGTTTTAAGTTTAAAAATGTTTCATCTCAAATGGTTTTGAGCAGCATGCCATGGTTGGCATTTTAAAAATTGCCATTGCATCGAATAGTCTAGAACTGATACATGAGATTTTCTTATTACATTCGTACACAAAATTTGGTGTCACCTGGATTTATTATCATTTTTAACAATGTTTTTCACATTGCAGTCCTGAAAAAGATTTTCCAGTGAACTAATATTTAAAAACATTTCACAATGTCACTGTTAGGATAAAATATCAAAAAACACAATATTCCCATTGGAAAACAAGCACAGAAGTATATTTTAAGTATATAGACCTTTGCTTAATTTATAGCAGAAAAGTAGAATTATAATAAATTCTGATTTTGCAAAACTGAAAACACTGAATCTTAAAATAATGGAGTTTTACACACCTCTTTACCTTTTCTACATTTTAACATACTTCCACGTTAGATGAAAAATTAAGCATTAAAATAAATGCAAGTATGTACATAATTGTAAACATTTTTTCCCCATTCATCTAAAGATTTTGTATATGTTGGCCATACACATCCTGTGTGTCCCATCATATTGGGCTGGTGCTCCTGGCAGCTGTATATTTCTTTCATAGTTATACATTTGTTTCCCTGACTCTGAATCTGTGCAGGAATTTCTCTCACAAATTAAGTTTTAGTCCACAGCAAACATGACAGCATGACTTTGCCCACCAAGCCCCTTTAGGAACAGATCCTGTTGTAAAATAACTTTTGTTCAAGTGTTACCTGAGAAAGCAGGGAATAAAGGATGTAAGAAGGGTCCAGATAATAAAGGCTCAGTGCTGGCTACAGAGGGAAAATTTTCTGGACACCCTGATGGCACGGCCTCTCCTCAGCCCCAGGAGCTAGGATACAGAGTTCTTCTCATGGGGACTCTGTCCCACATCAGCCCCAAACCAGAGTGTTGTCTCTTAAGTCACTGTGCTGAGGGAAGGAAGCTCTTTCTCACTGACCCTGCTATTGACCTCCTGAGCTCTGGGCAGCTCAGAAATGGTGGAATTGTGTGCCTCCTGCTGGCTAATGAGGGCAGCACAGGACCCTTGGGGTTCACCTGCAGGTGGACTTGCTCCCCTCCTGGCCAAAGTGCTAAGTTACTAAAAATCTCAGTGCCCCAGCCTCTGGAAGACACTGGTGTTGCTCTGCTTCATTCATGCCCACTCTCCTGCCTGGGACATGCCCTTGAAGTAATGGCTTGGAGAAGAAAAAAGACATCAGGGTTTTAAGTCATCTCAAAAACATCATCCCTATGCCATGCCACAGTGACAGAATCAAGTCTCAAGTCCCTACAAAAGATCCACCCATTTCAACCATTAAATTCTCCACTAGATGTTCAGACGGTTAGAGAGGGCTTCAGCTCTTTCAGGAAAAGATCCTCCTTGATAAACTGCTGTGTGGCCTTGATTAAAATCACAGATAACTAAGGCAGAAATGAAGGATTTTTTTTTTTTGCTCATGCTCATATGGAAATTGTAGTGCAGGGACATTTACTTTCAAGCAGTGGAATACAGCTGGTATGCCTCTGAGCTCATCAGGGAGGGAATTGAATTGTGTTTTCTCTCACCTAACAAGTCTTATCAGAAGTTAATGAGATAGGGAAGAACATGATGCTTATGACCACTCTATCCAATTACATTTTTATGTGCAAGAAAGTAGTCTGTAATCATACCAGTTGAGAAATGTCTAACAACAAAATTATGGTATATTAACATATCATTATGGTATCTTTATATTTAAATATGATATCCCTTGAATACCCAGACTTCTTTCTTTTTTATTTCCTTTCAAACATTTTATTTAAATTCAAGTCAGTTACCAGATAGTGTAGTATTGGCTTTAGGAGAATTTTGTGATTCATCACTTACATATAACACCCAGTGCTCATCCTAACAAGTGCCCTCCTTAATGTACATCACCCATTTAGGCCACCCCCCCCCACCTCCCTCCAGGAGCCCTCAGTATGTTCTCTGTATTTAAGAGTCCTTTATTGTTGGCCTCCTTCTCAGTTTTCATCTTAGTTTTCCCTCCTTTCTCCTATGTTCATCTGTTTTGTTTCTTAAATTCCACATATCAGTGAAATCATGATATTTATTTTTCTCTGACTTATTCACTTAGCATAATACACTCTAGTTCCATCCACGTTGTTGCAAATGGAAATATTTCATTCTTTGTAATCACCAATATTCCATTATATATATGTGTGTGTGTGTATATATATATATATACATGTATATACCAAATCTTCTTTATCCATTCATCAATGGACTTTGGACTCTATCCATGGTTTTGATTTGTATTTCCATGATGATGAGTGATGTTGAACATTTTTTCACGTGTCTGTTAGGCATTTTTATGTCTTTCTTGGAGGAATGTCTGTTCATATCTTCTCCCCGTTTCTTAACAAGATTAGTTGTTTTTTGGGTGTTAAGTTTGATAAGTTCTTTATGGATTTTGAATACCAGTTCTTTATCTGGTACATCATTTTAAAATATCTTCTCCAATTCCATCAGTTGCCTTCTAGTTTTGTTGATTGTTTCCTTCACTCTGCAGAAACTTCTTATATTGATGAAGTCCCAATAGTGTACATTTGTTTATGTTTCTCTTGCCTTTGGAGATGTGTCTAGTAAGAAGCTGTTCTGGCTGAGGTGAAAGAGGTTGCAGCCTATATTTTACTCTGGGTTTTGATGGTGTCTTGTCTCATATTTATGTCTTTCATCTATTTGAATTTATTTTTGTGTATGGTGTTAAGTGGTCCAGGTTTCATTCTTCTGCACGTTGCTGTCCAGTTTTCCCAACACCATTTGTTGAAGAGACTGACTTTTTTCCATTGAGTATTCTTTCCTGCTTTGTTGAAGATTAGTTGACTATATAGTTGTGGGTCCATTTTGTGGTTGTGGGTTTTCTATTCTGTCCCTTCGATCTATTTATCTGTTTTTGTGCCAGTACCATACTGTCTTCACAGATATGTAATACAGTTTGAAGTCTGGAATTGTGATGCTTCCCACTTTCCTTGTGTTTTTCAACATTACTTTGGCTATTCATGGTGTTTTCTAGTTCCATACAATTTTAGAATTTTTTATCTGAGCTCTGTGAAAAATGCTGGTATTATTAAATGTGTAGATTGCTTTGGGTAGTATAGACATTTTAACAGTGTTTGTTCTTTGAATCAATGAGCAGAAAATGTTTTTCCATTAATTTGTGTCTTCATCAATTTCTTTTGTAAGTATTCTATAGTTTTCAGAGTACAGATCTTTACCTCGCTGGTTAGGTTTATTCCTAGGTATCTCCTGATTTTTGGTGCAATTGTAAATGAGATTGATTCCTTGATTTCTCTTTCTGCTGCTTCATTTCTGGTGTGTAGAAATATTACAGGTTTCTGTACATTGATTTTATATCCTGCAACTTTCCTGAATTCATGTATCAATTATAGCAATTTTTTTGGTGGAGTCTTTTCCACATACAGTATCATGTCGTCTTCAGAGAATGAAAGTTTGACTTCTTGTGAATTTGGATTTTTTTTTCTCTTTTTGTTTTCTGGGTGCTAAGGCTAGAACTTCATGTGCTATTTTGAACAACAGTGGTGAGAATAGGCATACTGTTGTGTTCCTGACCTTAGGGGAAAACTGTTTTTACCCACTAAGGATGATATTAACTCATCCTTCCTACAGGATGCTGGCTTCCTTCCTATATGGCCTTAATGATGGTGAGGCATGTTCCTTCTATCCTTACTTTCTTGAGAGTTTTTATCACAACAAAAGATGCTGTATTTTGTCAGATGCCTATTCTTCGTCTATTCAGAGGATCATATGGTTCTTATCCTTTCTTTTATTAATGACATGTATCCCATTGGTTGGATTGTGGATTTTGAGCCAGCCCCACAGCCCAGGAATAAATACCACTGAATCATGTTGAATACTTCTTTTAACATACTGTTGAATCTGCTTTGCTAGCTTTTGTTGAAAATTTTTGCATCCATGTTCATCAGAGATATTGGTCTGTAATTCTCCTTTTTAGTGAGATCTTTGTCTGCTTTTGGAAACAAGGTTATGCTGGCCTTGTAGAATGAGTTTAACAGTTTTCCTTCCGTTTTAATTTTTTAGAACAGTTTCAAAAGAAGTATTAATTCTTCTTTAAATGTTTTGTAAATCAGGAGACTATAGATGCTGGTGAGGATGTGGAGAAACGGGAACCCTCTTGCACTGCTGGTGGGAATGCAAACTGGTACAGCCACTCTGGAAAACGTTGTGGAGATTCCTCAAAAAACTAAAAATAGAACTACCCTATGACCCAGCAATAGCACTGCTAGGAATTTACCCAAGGGATACAGGAGTACTGATGCAGAGGGGCATTTGTATCCCACTGTTTATAGCAGCACTTTCAACAATAGCCAAACTATGGAAAGAGCCTACATGTCCATCAACTGATGAATGGATAAAGAAGATGGAAGATGTGGATTATATACACAATGGAATACTACTTGGCAATGAGAAAGAATGAAACTTGGCCATTTGCAGCAATGTGGATGGAACTGGAGGGTATTATGCTAAGTGAAATAAGCCAGGCAGAGCAAGATAGATACCATCTATCTTTGGGATGAGCACTGATGGAAACCAGTTTCACAATAAATTATATTTAAAAAATTAAAAATAATAAAAAATAAATAAATGCCAAAAATTTTTTTTTATAGAATTGTGCTCAGATTCCATCCAGCCCTGGAATTTTGTTTGTTGGGAAATTTGAGACTACTGATTCAATTTCTTTACTGGTTATGTATCTGTTCGTATTTTCTATTTCTTCCTGTTTCAGTTTTGGTAGTTTACAAGTTTCTTGAAATTCATCCATTTCTTGCAGATTATCCACTTTTTTGGCATATACTTGCTCATAATATTCTCTTGTAATTGTTTGTATTTCTGCAGTGTTGGTTGTGATCTCTCTTTTTTCCATTCATGATTTTATTTCTTTGGTTCCTTTACCCTCTCTTTTTTTTGATAGCTTTGGCTCGGTGTTTATCAATTTTGTTAATTCTTTCAAAGAACCAGCTCCTAGTTTCATTAATCTTTTCTACTTTTTTAAATTTTATATCATTTATTTCTACTCTAATCTTTATTATTTCCCTTCTTCTGCGGGCATTGACCTTTATTTGCTCTTCTTTTTCCAACTCTTTGATGTGTGAGATTTGGTTGTGTACATGAGACTTTCCTTCTTTCCGGAGGAATGCCTGGATTGTTATATACTTCCCTCTTATTACCGCCTGGCCACATAGTAAAGGTTTTGGACTGTCATGTTTTCATTTTCATTGGCTTCCATGTATTTTTTAAATTGATTCTTTTATTTATTACTCTTTAATTTCCTGGTTACCCAATGTATTCTTTAGTCAGATGTTCTTTAATCTCCATGTATTGGTGGTCTTTCCCATTTTTTTTTCCTTTGGTTGACTTCAGGTTTCATAGCATTGTGGTCTGAATATAAGAGGGCTGATTTGGACCTAGTATAATCTACTCTGGAGAATGTTCCATGTGCATTCAAAAAGAGTGTGTGTTTTGCTGCTTTCGTGTGAAATGCTCTGAATATATCTGTTAAGTCCGTGTGGTCTAGTGTGTCATTCAAAGCCATTGTTTCTTTGTTGATCTTCTGCTAAGATGATCTATCTTTTGACGTAAGTGGGGTGTTAAAGTCCTTTACTATTATTGTATTATTATCAATATGTTTCTTTAAGTTTGTTATTAATTGGTTTATATAATTGGCTGTACCTAGCTGAGGGCATAAATATTAACAATTGTTGGATCTTCCTCTTTGATAGACTTCTTTATTATGACATAAGACTTTCTACACTTGATCTTAGCCAAAAGGCTGAGAAGCGATTAGGACTTTCTTCATCACTTATTACAATCTTTCATTTAAAATCTAGTTTGTCTGATATATGTATTGCTACTCCAGCTTTCCTCTGTTGTCCATTAGCATGACAAATGGCCCTCCACCCCTTCACCTTCTATCTCAATGTGTCTTTGGGTCTAAAACGAGTCTTTTATAGGCACCATTTCAATGGTTCTTGATTTTTTTAATCCATTCTGATATGCTATGTCTTTTGACTGGAGCATTTAGCCCATTTACATTCAAATAATTATTGATAGATATGAATTCAGTGCCATTGTATTACCTGTAATGTTGCTGTTCCTGTAGAATGTCTCTGTTCCTTTCTAGTCTTTGTTGCCTTTGGCCTCTCTTTCCCACTCAAAGTGTCCGCTTTAACAATTCTTGCAGAGCTGGCTTGGTGCTCAGTAGCTCCTTTAGTTTTTACTTGTCTTGGAAACTCTTTCTCTCTCCTTCTATTCCGAATGACAGCCTTGCTTGATAAAGTATTCTTGGCTGCATATTTTCCCCATTTAGCACATTAAATATATCATACCGCACCCTTATGGCCTGCCAAGTTTCTATAGACAGGTCTGCTGTTAACCTTATAGATCTACCCTTATAGGTTAAGGACCTTTTTTCTTTAGCTTCTTTCAGAATTCTTTTTCTCTTTGCATTTTGCAAGTTTCACTATGATATATTTTTGTGTGGACCTGTTTTATTGATATTGAGGGGAGTTCCCTGTGCCTCTTGGGCTTGAATGGCCCAAGATCCTGGTGGATCCTGGTGAGCCCTACCTAACTCCTCCCAATTTAGATCATTCTCCTCTCCACATTAAACTGAGCACACAGACAAGCATACACAGAAACGGATTGCATCGGTGGAGATAATGGGATGGTGGTTAAGGAAGGGCTTATAGCCTGTAAGTGTTAGGGAAAAAGGAGGAAAGACTTGGAGACAGATCTGACATGGAGCAGGGACATTTATTCTCCTGGCAACATGTACAAAATTCCATAGCATGAAGGGGATTCTTAAAGTTCCCATTGTCTCGCAGGGGAACAGGCCATCTCCATAGTAGTCTCTGGAGAAGAGTCTGAGGTCCTGTCATCCACCATTCTCAGCTCTTAGGACTAGGATGAGCACACACGCTAGGCCACAGTAAAATGGGGACCATAGTTTGAAAGGACTCAGTTTCCTTGTCCATAAACTGAGTGCCTTCTCTTTTATCACTGTTCTTATGCAATGAATATAAGTCTGTATCTTAACTATTCTGGAATTAATTTTTTTTAATTCTGAAAAGAAAAAAAAACTGTTGGTAAATATTGAGCACCTCTAGTATCCCAATTTTACAGGTAAATGAACTAAGGCTCAGTGAGGGCATCACTGGAAGGATAACACAAGTAAGGTTTTCTGACACCTGGTTTAGGTTCCTTGCTCAATGAAGAAAAGTAAAGAACTTTTCTCTCTCCAAGTCAATAGATATATCTTTTAAATGTGTAATTTTTAAAGAACAGTGATATTCAGTCAGCATTAGGAAGATACATATAAGCCTCTTATATTATCATATTATCAAATTACTAATGTGTTTATTTAAATTCAAGTTAGTTAAAATACAGAGTAGTATTGTTTTCAGGAGTAGAACCCAGTGATTCATCACTTATATCTCCCAGTGCTCTTCCCAGAAGCTGCCTTCCTTAGTGCCAATCATCCATTTAGGCCATCCCTTACACACACACCCTCCAGCAGCCCTCAGTATGTTCTCTGAATTTACAAGTTTCTTACGTTTTGCCTCCCTCTCTGTTTTTATCTCCTTTTTCCTTCCCTTCCCCTATGTTCATCTGTTAATTTCTCAAATTCCACATATGAGTAAAATATCATGTATCTGTCTTTCCCTGACTGACTTATTTTGCTTAGCATAATACCTTGTAGTTCCATCCATGTTGTTGCAAATGACAAGACTTCATTATTATGATCGCTGAGTAGTATTCCATTGTGTATTCAATTGGTATATATGTATATATATAAGTATACATGTATGTATATATATATATACACACACACACACATGCCCACACACACACATATAGTACATTTTCTTAATCCATCCAACATGTGGACTCTTTCCATAATTTGGCTATTGTTGACAGCACTGCTTTAAACAATGGGGTACATGTGCCCTTTGAATCAGCAATATTTTATTCTTTGGATAAGTTCCTAGTTCCTAGTTCAATTGCTGGGTCATAGAGTAGTTCTAATGTTAATGTTTCAAGGAACCTCTATACTGTTTTCCAGCATGGTTGCACCAGTTTGCATTCCCACCAATAGTGCAAAAGGATTCACCTTTTTCTGCATCTTCATCGTCATCTGTTGTGGCCTGAGTTCTTAATTTTAGCCATTCTGACAGGAGTGAGGTGGTATCTCATTGTGGTTTTGATTTGCTTTTTTTCTGTGAGTGATGTTGAGCATCTTCTAATGTGTCTGGTAGCCTTCTGGAAGTCTTCTTTGGAAAAGTGTCTATTCATGTCTTCTGCCCGTTTCTTCACTTGATTATTTGCTTTGTGAGTGTTGAGTTTGGTAATTCTTTAGAGATTTTGGATACTAACCCTTTATCTGATGTCATGTGCAAATATTTTCTCCCATTGCGTTGGTTGACTTTTAGTTTTGTTGATTGTTGCCTTCACTGTGCAGCAGCTTTTTGTCTTGATGAGATCTCAATAGTTCATTTTAGCTTTTATTTCCCTTGTCTCTGGAGACATGTAAAGTAACAAGTTGTGGCAGCCCAGGTCAAAGAGGTTGCTGTCTGTTTTTACTGTAGAATTTCCTGTCTTGAAACCTACTTGTAGGTTTCTGTCTCACATTTAGGTCTCTCATCCATTTTGAATTTATTTTTGTGGGTGGTGTTAGAAATTGGTCCAGTTTCATTCTTCATGTTGCATGTTGCTCTCCAGTTCTCCTAGCATCATTTGCTAAGGAGACCGTCTTTTTTCCATTGGATACTGTCCTGCTTGACAAAGTTTAATTTTCTATATATTTGTGGGGCCATTTCTGAATTCTCTATTTTATTCCCTTTATCTATGTGTCTTTTTTTGTGTAGTACCATACTGTGTTGATTATTATAGCTTTGTAATACAGCTTAAAGCCTGGGATTGTGAAGCCTCCAACTTTGGTTTTCTTTCTTTTTTTTTTTTTATGTTTGTAAAATTGTCTCCCAGTCAAAAACTTTGTTGATTCTTTTTTAAAGTGTTTCTCAAAGCACTTAATTTTAATAAAGTCCAATTTCTTATTCTTTCATGGACATTTATTTTGGTGTCATATCTTTAAAAATGTTTTTATAACCTAGAGTTAAAACTTTTGTCATGGCTTTTATTTATTTTGTTTGGAGGTTTTATAGTTGTAGTTTTTCTTAATATGAAATTTATTGCCACATTGGTTTCCTTTTTCAACATTTCTTTGGCTATTTCGATTCTTTTGCGTTTCCATGCAAATTTTATGATTGCTTGCTCTAGCTCTGTGAAGAATGCTGGTGTTATTTTGATGGGATTGCATTTAATGTGAGGATGGCTTTGGGTAGTACCTACATTTTAACAATATTTGTTCTTCCAACCCATGGACATGGAATAATTTTTCCATTTCCATTATTCCATGGAATAATTCTTCCATTTCCTTCATAAGCTTTCTATAGTTTTCAGTGTACGGGTATTTTACCTTTTTGGCTAGGTTTATTCCTAGGCATCTTATGGTTTTTGGTGAAATTGTAAATGGGATTAATTTTTTGATATCTCTTTCTGCTGCTTCCTAATTGGTGTAAAGATATGGAGCTAATTTCTGTACCTTGATTTTATATCCTGCAACATTGGTGAATTCACATATCAGTTCTTGCAGGTTTTTGGTAGAGTCTTTTGGATTTTCCTATAGAGTATCATGTCATCTGTGAAGAGTGAATGTTTGACTTCTTCCTTGCCAGTTTGCATGCATTTTCTTTCTTAATTTTGTCTGATTGCTGAGGCTAGGGATCCCAGTACTATGTTGAACAACAGTGGTGAGAGTGGACAGCCCTGTCATGTTCCTGACCTTAGGGGGAAAACTCTCAGCTTTCCCCCATCAAGGATGATATTAGCTGAGGTCTTTCATATATGGCCTCTGTGATGTGGATGTAAGTTCCTTCTATCCCTACTTTCTTAAGGGTTTTTATGAAGAAAGTATGCTGTATTTTGTCCAATGTACTTTTCTGCATCTATTGACGCAATCGTATGGTTCTTATCCTTTCTTTTATTCATGTGGTGTATCACATTAATTGGTTTGTGGATATTGAACCAAACCTGCAGCCCAGGAATAAATATTACTTGATTATGGTGAATAATTCTTTCAATGTATTGTTGAATTCAATTTGCTGGTATCTTGTTGAGAATTTTTGCATACATGTTCATCAGGGATTTTGGTCTATAATTCTCTATTTTAGAGGGGTCTTTGTCTGGTTTTGGAATCAAGGTAATTCTGGCTTCATAGAATGAGTTTGTAAGTTTACCTTCCATTTCTATTTTTTTTAACGGTTTCAAGATAATTGGTATTAATTCTTCTTTAAAATTTTGGTATAATTCCCCTGGGAAGTCATCTGGTCCTGAACTCTTGTTTGTTGGGAGATTTTTGAAAACTGATTCAGTTTCTTTACTGCTTACGGTCTCTTCAAATGTTCTATTTCTTCTTGTTTCAGTTTTCAGTAGTTCATAGGTTTCTATGAATTTATCAATATCCTCCAGATAGCCCAATTGGTTGGCATTTAATTGACCATAATATTCTCTTGTAATTGTTTGTATTTCTTTGGTGTTAGTTGTGATCTCTCCTCTTTCATTCATGACTTTATCTATTTGAGTCTTCTCTCTTTTCTTTTTGAGAAGTCTGGCTAGGGATTATCAATTTTGTTCATTATTTCAAAAAATCGTATCTTAGATTTATTGATCTATTCTGTTTCTTCATTCTATGTCATTATTTATGCTCTAATCTATTTTTCTTCTGCTTCTGGCTTTGGGCTTTATTTGCTGCTTCTTTTCCAGAAACCTAATCGAATATTGTGTACCTATCTTGCTTCTTGAGATAGAGGCCTGAGTTGCAATGTATTTTCCTCTGGAGGACTGCCTTTGCTGCATCCAAGGGGTTTGGACTGTCATTTTCATTTTCATTTGCTACCATGGATTTTTTAAAAATTTTCCTTTAATTTCCTGGCTGACCCATTCATTCTTTAATAGGATTTTCTTTAAACTCGATGTATTTGAGGGATTTCCAATTTTTTTCTTGGGGTTGATTTCAAGTTTTATAGTGTTGTGATCTGAAAATATGCATGATATGATCTCAGTTTTTTTGTTCCAGTTGAAGGCTGATTTGTGATGCAAGATGGGATCTATTCTGTATAATTCCATGTGCACTCAAAAAGAATGTGTATTCTGTTGCTTTAGGATGAAGTGGTCTGAATATATCTGTCAAGTCCCTCTGTCCCAATGTCCCTCTGTCCCTCTGTCCCTTATTCAGATTCACTGTTTTTTTTTTTATTGATTATCTCTTAGATGATCTGTCCATTGTTGCAAATGGAGTATTAAAGTCTCCTATAATTATGGTATTATCGTCAACAAGTTTGCTTGTTTTTGATCAATTGATCTATATATTTTGGTTCATATATATGTTGGGGGCATAAATACCTACAATTGTTATCTCTTCTTGATGGATAGACCCCTTAATTATGATATAATGCCCTTATTCATCTCTTGTTACAGTGTGTTTTAATATCTAGTTTGATATAAGTATGGCTACTCTGGCTTTTTTTAGTAGCAGTTAAGCTTAAAAGTTTATTACACTTTATAAAATGCTGATGAATGTTCACATGAATAAAAGACCTCATGGTGTCAAATAAGGAAATTACAACTCTGGCTTTCTTTTGATGTCCATTAGCATTACAGATTATTCTCCATCCCCTCATTCTAAATCTGCAAGTGTCCTCTGGTCTAAATAGAGTCTCAGGTGGGTAGCATATAGATGGATCTTGTCTTTTACCCATTCTCATATCCTGTGTCTTTTGACTGGGGCAGTTAGTCCATTTACATTCAGATATGTATTGGAAGACATGAATTACTGTGTAAGCTGTAGATTTCATTTGTGTGGTATTGTTTCTGGTCCTTTGTATGTTTGCTGCTTTCCACTCGTCGAGTTCCCCCTTAGAATTTCTTGCAGGGCTGGTGTAGTGATCACTATCTCCTTTAGCTTTTGTTTGTCTGGGAGGGTCTTTATCTATTCTTCTATTCTGAATAACAGGCTTATTGGGTAAAGAATTCTTGGCTGCATATTTTTCCTATTCATTACATTGAATATTTCCTGCCACTCCCTTCTGGCCTGCCAAGTTTCAGTGGGCAGGTCTGCTACTAACCTTATGTGTCTATCCTTGCAGGTTAAGGACTGTTTGTCCCTAGCTGCTTTCAGAATTTTCTCTTTGTCCTTGTATTTTGCTAGTTTCACTATGATATATCTTGGTGTTAAGTTGTTTTTGTTGATTTTACAGGGAGTTCTCTGTGCCTCTTGGACTTTGATGCCTGTTTCCTTCCCTACATTAAGGAAGTTCTCAGGTATAATTTTTTCAAATAAACCTTCTAAGTCTTCCCTCATTATTTGGCTATTTCCTTTTCCTATTTTGTTTTCAGCTCTATTATTTTCCATCATTTTAACTTCTATTGCACCTACTCTATCCTCTACTTCTTCAGTCTTCACTGTCACTGTATCTAGTTTAGTTTCCATCTCACTTATAGTATTTTTGAAATCATCCTAACTAGTTCTTAGGTCTTTGATCTCTGCAGCAAGGATTTCTCTGGTGTCTTCTATGCTTTTCTTCAAGCCAAGCTAGTAATCTTTTGACTGTTTTTCTAAATTATGGCTCACATATATTGCTTTTATCCGCTTTGAGTAAATCCTTGGCTGTGATTTCTGCTTGACATATGGCAGGGGCGGGAAGGAAGAATGCCTTTGTCCTTGTTACTTTGGCTACGTTTCTGTGTTTTAAGTGTTTTAAAAGCTTATTATCTTTCCTGCACCTGAGAATACTACTATATTTAAAAGGGGTCATACACTTCTAGGGCCTGGCACTTCAGGAAGTGTTTCTGGTGTATGCTGTGTGCATTCTGTTGCATTTAGCGGTTCTTACCCTTTTATGAGTCCTCTGTAGAGTTCCTCCTTGTTTGCAGAGGTGGAGTGTTTGCACCTTTAACTAGGTCTGCTTTGATTTGTTTGTTGAGTAACCTTAGGGGGAAAAAGGAGGGGGGAAGGCTGATCCCATAAAAAGGGAAAAGGAACAGAAAAAGAACAAACAAAACAAACAAACAAAAAACAGAAAAAATTAAGAGGCTGGTTCCAAGGAAAAAGAAAGTAAAAACGAGAAAAAGGCAGAAGGGAAAAGAAGGAAAAGGAAAAGAATAAAAAAACAGATTTTAAAAAGATAAAAGGAAATGCCAGAAAATAAGCCAGAAACTATGCGCCTAATTCCAAATCAAGAGGAAGAAGAAGGAGGAGGAGTAGGAGAAGGAGAAGAAGGAGAAGGGAAGAAGAAGAAGAAGAAGAAGAAGAAGAAGAAGAAGAAGAAGAAGAAGAAGAAAGAGAGAAAAAGAAAGAAAAAGAAAGAAAGAAAGAAGAAAGAGAAAGAGTTGTTTGTTCATGCCTGGCTGTTGGTGGCTGTGTAGGTCCCGAGGAGAGGCCAGCTGTTTTGGGTCAGTGTCAGTCTTGCCCAAGTAAATAAGCAGTTGCAGGCATGGAGGGGCAGGGTTTGGTGTAAGCAGATCTTGCCTCACTGTGTTGGTGTGTGAGGGGGATAATGGGGAATATTGCCACCCCATTCTCTAGTCCTTTGACTTGGGATCTCATCCCCCACTGAATATTCAATGTGGTAGCCCTCACTGAATACAAGGGAAGTCAGCTTGCCCTGCACTGAAACTGTCTTCTGTATTTTTTCTTTGTTGTGCAGCTGATTCAAAACCCAAAGTCTTGAAACCAGCATTGCTTGGATCCACTCCCCTCCTCCAGAGTAAAGACTCTCCACCTTGCTGATAAAAGCCTTTGGCTGGCAACTGCAGGGTCTTTTGTCCATGGGAGGCAGTAAACCCTCTTCCAAAAGTATTCCAGGAAAGGGACTGTTCTCTCCCAGGGCACCTCAAGATTTCTACACCACAATATGCACTCTGGGACCAGCTGTCTCCTCTCCAGGAACATAAACCACGCCTCCACTCTGAAGAAAGTCAAGTACTTCCAAAACCTCAGTTTGGGCTACAGAAACTGTTTGCAAAAAAAGAACTGGGACACACAGTACTCTCACTCCCCAGTCTTTGGTCCAGAGAGGTTTTTCTCTTGTGCTAACTCAATGCTGCACTTTCTCATCTACTCTCTTTCTCTCCCTTTTGTCTCTCCACAGAAAGGATCCCTCCCCTCTGCATCTCTGCTGTTTTCTCTCCCCCAATTCACATCCACACACCTTGAATTAGCCAAACTGTGTCCTTCTAACTGTGGAGATCCTTCTGCCACTCCACAGATCTATTTCCTGGCTGTTCCAAGTTATCTGACGTTAATACAGCTGTGTTTGAGGATTGAGAACACCCAGAGTCCCGTTACTTCTCCACCATTAACTCTTCCCAGTTTTTCTATTTTAAATTTTGTTTCACCACTTGAAGAAAGCCCTCCCACCTGGGTTGAACTTTAGGAAGCTGCTATTTGGTATTGTCATTATTATGTTTACTTTTTAAGGGCAGACAGAACTCACTTTACATCAAATATTTCTGAAGAATTAAGGCTAAAATCTTGCATTAAATACCCAGTTGGAATTCTGTCTACTTACCTCATGAGCAAAGTATGGTCACTTAACAAGAAGCAGAAGTGAGTCTTCAAACATGAAACCATGCTTGTAGCCCCGCCCCTGCCAGGCTGGGTGGAGGATACCCCAGTCCACACTCCATCTGTACATCCACCCGGAGAGTGAAAGAAATGAGGCTCCCACTGGCTTTGTTTCAGAAGGCATCTTGACTAGGCTCCAGACCCACGGGGTCATGCAGATTCTGGACACACAGCTCTCTGGGAAAAGCCCTGGTTCACAGCATTCACCAATGCCCATGGTATAATCTTCCCTGCTGTGGCCCCCATGGGGACACTGAGCACAGATTTGATTCAGTCTGACCTCAGTCAACTTGGCATGTCTCCCACCAAGAATATGGCCAGGTAGGGAGACGATAGCCAGGACTCCCAATAGTACTTGTTTCCAAACACACATGCAGGCCTCCGGGCTGAGGTTTGCCAATACAAGATTTAAAATATCGCATTAAACTATTATTCAGCTTGATGACTAAGTCTTTGGTGCTCCATTAGATATTGTGCCTGAGGTAGGTAGACTTCACTTGTCCCACCCTTCTCCCACTCCAGCAGCTGCAGGCCTCCCACCTGCAGGCATCACTACAAACATCAGGGCTGGGCCAGCTGTGAGGGTACCAGGAACTCTGGGGCCACATATCCCCCAAGCTCCTCTCAAGCAGAGGTCTGTGCACCCACTGAGTATGGCCACATGGCCACTTCCTCCTGATGACTGCTCCTCCCATAATATATGAGGGGGCAGGAGAATGGACCCTCACCCCAGGCCCTGCCCCTGCTGGACCTGGCTTCCAGAGTGGGAAGATGCCCCTCACCTTTCCCCCAACCATGAGCAAGAGGTATGAACTCACTATACAGCACATCTGCACATGGGAGAAGGCAGTGGGGATGGGAAGGAGAGGGAGGGCAGCCAGTGGTGGCATGGGCTAAAGAAAAGGGCAAGAACTTTTGGGTGGGAGGACCACACCACAGACCCCACCCTGTACCACCATCTATGGAACTGCTGGCCTATTGTTAACCCCTGTGCACCAACCCCATCCCTCATTTCTGCTCAGGGAAAGGGTTAGAGCTAGTTGGGCAGAGAGCATTGCACATATTTCACCCCTCAACAAACATTGTCTTCTTTCCTCTCTCTTCTGCATGCATGGAGGAGGCAGTATCTTACTCCCAAGGATATCTCTGAGATACATTGTATCTCTGGGGTACAACCCTCGGCCATTTCCTCTTTCTCGTATAGAGTGTTCCAATGACTGTATTTGCGTGTATTGAAAGTCATTAACCAGTCTTGAACCAGGGTAGTTTTAAGCCATTAACTATAGGTGTTTATACAAAGAAACTTGTTATTTCATTTTTTTTTAATATTAGAGATTTTACTGAGTGCATGGCTGTTTCAGGCAAAGCACCTGTACAGTCCCTAGTGATTATTCAGAGGATTGAAGCACACTTCTTATTGGATGAATCTAAGAAGCTAACTCAAATTGCCTCAGCCACAATGGTGTTTGTGGCAATTAAGTGCATAGCCATTTGATAATAAAGAAACATTAAACAAAATACCCAAATAGATGCAAATTAAACACCAAATTAAAGATGTATTAAGCACATTGTAGTTAGGCAGTTAAATATAAGTCCCTTCCGTAGCATTCATAAAAACAAGTTTAAGAACACTTGTACTTATATGTAATGAAAAGGAATTTGAAATCCTCATTTAGAACACAGCTATTTCAGGTAGTTCAGTACATGGGCCTTCCCTAGTTCTTATACAGATGGATGAAGGCAAACTTCTTACTGGATATTTATGAGAAGCTAATTCACAAATGCTTTAAGAAAAGCATTTTTGGGGTGGCTGGGTGGCTCAGTCGTCTGAGCGACCAACTTCGGCTCAGGTCATGATCTCACAGTTTGTGAGTTCGAGCCCCGTGTCGGGCTCTGTGCTGACAGCTCAGAGCCTGGAGCCTGCTTCTGATTCCGTGTCTCCCTCTCTCTCTGCCCCTCCCCTGCTCATGTTCTGTCTCTGTCTCAGAAATAAACAGTAAAACAAAATTTTAAAAAAAGAAGACAAAGAAAAGCAATTTTTCTGGGAACAAAGAACATGGACATTCCCTCGTGCAAATTCGAGGGTTTCAACAAAATTTCCTACTATATATACACTTAATGCTGTGTGAAGAATGCATTATCACACTGTACTTTTAGGCACCTAAAGCTAGGCCATTTCCTAATACTTCTACACATGGGTTTAAGAATACTTTTGACTACATATCCCCAAGAAGCTTTCAAAACCCTTTAGGAACAAAGGGTAGTTATCAGCAGTAAAGCTTAAGTGTTTACACAGAGAAGTTGTGGGGAAAGTGTTACTATATGTTTATGAGGGACAAGAATATCACTTGAACCACATCTTCTTTATCCATTCATCAGTTGGGCATTTAGGCTCTTTCCATAATTTGGCTATTGTTGAAAGTGCTGCTAAAAACAATGGAATACTACTTGGCAATGAGAAAAAATGAAATATTGCCATTTGCAGCAGTATGGATGGAACTGGAGGGTATTATTCTACGTGAAATAAGTCAGTCAGAGAAAGACAGATACCATATGTTTTCTTTCATATGTGGATCTTGAGAAACTTAACAGAAGACCATGGGGGAGGGGAAGGGGAAGGAGAAAAAAGTTACAGAGAGGGAGGGAGGCAAACCATAAGAGACTTTTAAATACAGAGAACAGGGTTGATGGGGGGCGGGAGAGAGGGGCAAAATGGATGATGGGCATTGGGGAGGGCACTTGTTGGGATGAGCACTGGGTGTTGTATGGAAGTCAGTTTGACAATACATTATATTTTTTAAAAAAGAGTGTCACTTGAAGCACAGTGATTCTTTAGGCACTTCAGCACAGGACCTTTCTCTATGGCTAATATAGAATTTTTTTAAAATTTTTTATTTAAATTCTAGTTAGTTAACATACAGTGTAATATGAATTTCAGGGGTATAATTCAATAATTCCACCTTTCCATACAATACCCAGTACACATTACAAAGTGCACTCTTTATATCTATTTGTATCTATATCTATATCTGTTCCATTTTAGCTATTGTTCATCATGCAGCTAAAACCATCGTATCTCTTCAAGTTGTTATTTTTGTAAACTTTGGGTAAATATCTAGAAGTGCAATTGCTGGATAATAGGATAGTTCTTTTTAAAGGGCGATTTTCAAAGTAATTAGTTTATTTGAGAAAGAAGTGGGGAGGGGCAGAGAGAGAGAGGAAGAGAGACTCTCAGGCAAGATCCACAATGTCAGTGCAGCGCCCAAAGAGGGCTCAATCCCATGACCCTGAGATCCTGACTTGAGTGGATAGCAAGAGTCAGATGCATAACTGATTGAGACACCCAGGTGCACTAGGGTAGTCCTATTTTTAACAGTTTATGAAACTTCTTACTGTGTTCCAGAGTCATTGTACCAGTTTGCATTCCCACCAACAGTGTCAGAGGGTTTCCCTTTCTCCACATCCTTGTCAACACCTGTTGTTTCTTGTGTTGTTAATTTTAGTCCTTCTAACAGAAGTGAGGTGGTATCTCATTGCAGTTTGGATATGTATTTCCCTGATGAGGAGTGATGTTGATCAAATTTTCACGTATTTCACAGGGGAAATACTCACCTTGTGTGTTCCCCTGTGTGCTCCTTTCTCTGTCACCCTTTTCCCCAATGCAGGCTACATCTCCTCTGCAGCACCCTTTATCTGTTTCTCCCCCAAACCACCTCTCTGCACTTCCTACCTTCGTTGATGTGGCTTCTTCTCTCCATGTAGTTGCGGACTTTGTTCCGTCAGTCTTCAGGTTGATTTCTTGAGTATTAGAATGATGTGCTAGCTATCAAGCTATCTCATATCAAGGGATGAGATACACTTCTGCCATATTAGCTCTCCCAACACACACTAATAAAGAATGTTTCAACAACCTTCCTATGAGATGAATGTGAAAGACACTTGAAAAGTGTAGTTTCAGACATTTAATCACAAGGTGTGTGCGGTGTCTTGGTATGAGTCAGGAGGTACATGTGTGGTATGTTTGGTATATGTTTGGAATGGTTGTAGTTGAGAACATTTGTCTGTTCTGCATTTATGGTATGTGTTGTGTATATGTGGTTTGTGTCTGTGTATGGCATTTGTATGGCATGTGTGGTGTGTGTATGGGGTGTTAGTGGTTTACAGGTGCTGTAAGTGTCTTTTTGTGTTCTGTAAGTGTGGTGTATATGTTGTGATTGTGGTATTCGTGTCCACGTGTAATGTAGATTTCTGCATGGCACATGTGTTGTGTCATTGGTGCATGTATGGTTTTGTGGTGTGGCATATGTGTAGTTTGTGTAAAATAACTGTGGTGTGTGTGGTGCATATATGGTATGTATGTGTTATGTATGTGGAGTGTGTTTGTGTGTTACATGTTTGGGATTGTGTGTGTGTTATATGTATATTATGTACAGTAAATTGTGGAAGATATTTGTGTGGTGTGTGTGTGGTTTATGTATGATGGTGTTGTGTGATAATCTTGTGTTATGTGATGTATGTGTTTGTACAAAGTGTGCGCTTTGTTCAGAATAGGTGTGGTTTAGGGATGTGTATTGTGTCATGTTTATATCTATATATGCAGTCTGTGTGGTATATGTGTAGTATATGTGCAAAGGAAGTGGCATGTGTCTTCTGTATATGTGGTGTAACCTTGGGGAGGGTACTGTATATGAAGTGTGTTTCTGTGGTGTGTGTGTGGTGGTTTCTCTGATAATTGGAAAATATCTCGAAAGGGGCCCACCTACTAAAGCAGATAAAAGAACACTTTGGGTCCCATGACCTGCACAGAATTATGCAACGAGGAAAAGAGAAGATGGCCATGACATTTCAGGGTCAGAAGAGAGTTGCAGAAGGTGATTCAGTGAGAAAATTTAAGCCTGGAACACACAATTATCTGTCATATCTGAACACACAAATGCTAAGGGTATGCCACACCCTAACAGTACCTGACACTCATCTCTCCAGGGAGATCCCTTAAATGGTGTCATTTCAGGCCCCAGCAGCTCCAAAGACCTAACCATAACCCTACCCCAGGCTTTTTCCTCAGGGGTCCCACCCCTTATGTCTGAAGGAAGAACACATTTGGGGCCAAGACCAGCGCAGGTTAATCCCGAGGGAACAAATAATGGCCATGACATTTCCAAGGAGGGATGGAGTTGCACCAAGGGGAAAGTGAGGCCTGGCCCACACCCTACCACACGTCTTCAACTCAACCCTCTGGGGAGATCACTGCACGGCTGCAGTCTTAGCACCTGGCACTTCCCAGGACCTAACCCTAACCGTAGGCAGGCCTTTGGCCCTAAGGGGGCCTACCATAGAGGTCTGAGAAAAGAATGGATTTGGGGCCAATGGCCAATATGGACTCTTTCAGGGTAGAAGCCAGAATGTCACCATAACATCTCCATGGCTGGGATGGAGTTGCAGGAAGGGATTGTAGGACCTAACCTAACCCTGGCCCACCCAATCTTCTGGCTTCTGAATCCAACTCTAAGCCTGATAAACACCCGACCATGCACCCTCAACTCAGCCCTCCACTGAGATCACTGTACTGTGGGTGGTTCTGTCCTTGACCTTCCTAGTTGCCAAAACTAACCCTAGCCATGGCTCTGGCTCGAACATGATCCACGTCCTAGGTCTGAGTTTTAAAAAAAAAGACTAAGGATCAATGCAAGGCATCAAACTGTTGAGCAAGAAACTCAGGAGTTCACCATAATATTTCCAGGGCCTGAATGGAAGATAAGAAGGAGACCTAGTGTCAAATCTAAACCTGGGATACAAAATCGGGGGTCCACTGCAACCAAACCCTATGCCTGTCTTGCATCCTAAAAGTCGCCCTCAACTCACCCTTCCAGGGAGGTCATCGGAATGATGTTCATTCAGCCCCTGAAATATCCTGGAACCTAACCCTAACCCGTAGCCAAGGCTCGTTCCCTATGGGGGGCCAATTCTTAGGTCCGAGAACAGAACGGATTTGCAGCCCATAACTGATGTAGGATTCTTCACCATGGAACTTGGATAGTGGCCATGCTATTTCTAAAGCAGGAATGGAGCTGCACAAAGAAGATCCTGAGACCAAACCTAAGCTTGGCTCCCCCCTATAGGCCGGCCCTTGAATCCAAAGACTAAGCCTGACCCACATCCAAAACTGCGCCCTCAACTCTACCTTCCGGTAGCCCATTTGCTGCCTGGGTTCAGACCTGTCACATCCTAGGACCTAACAGGGACCCAGGACCTAACCATGATATTTTCAGGGCCTGCATGGAGCCTCAGAATGGGATCTGAAGCCAAAATCTAAACTGGGAGCACACAATCAGGCATCCACTGCACCAAAACCTTATATCTGTTCTGCACCCTAACAGGCATCCTCAACACAGCCCTCCAGGGATGTCAATGTACTGGTGTTGGTTTAGCCGCTGACATCTCCTGGGACATAACCCTCACCCTAGCCAAGGCCCTTTCCCTGTGGAGGCCCAATTCCTACGTCTGAGAACAGAACAGATTTGGAGCCCCTATCTGGGTAGGATTATTCAGCATGGAACTTGGAAAGTCACTATGCCATTTCCAAAGCAGGGATACAGATGAACTAGGGCGATTCTGAAGCCAAACCCAACCTTGGCCAACATCATGGTCAGCTCTAAACCCATACACTAAGCCTGAACTTCACGCTAAATTGAAGCTGTCCAAGGAGACCACTGTGCTGCTAGAGTTCCAAACTTGTCACCTCCTGAGACCTAACCGTAACCCTACCTTGGGCCCTGGCCCTAAGAGGGGCCCACAGTTGAGATCTGGGGAAAAATGGACTTAGGACAAAAGACAGACTGTGTTGGCTACTTCATTCTCAACACTCTCCAAATCTCATGTGTGATGAAGAACTCTGTCAGTGTGTGTCTCCATTTCCACCAATGAGACATTTTTTAAAAAAATGGATCATGGAATCTGCTCAGCGCCAATGTCATAGAGTACCATTCTCATCTTTTTCCTTGGGAGTCTGGTAGTGTCCTTGTGATGGTGCTATAATTGTTGCATTGGGCCCTTTTCAATTTGATTTCAGAATTCTGTGGCCATCCCCAAACTTAGGGTGTGTGATTGTACACAAGAAGAATGCTTGTGTGTGGGATAAGCCAGAATTTTGGTAGGATCCCACCTCCTGTGTGCGGAAGAGGAAAGGAAGATAGATATCTCCTTCCTTGACTGGACCTGTGCCCATTTGAATGCACAACTTTCACTCACCTTGTAATCCTTTCCCAAGGCTGTGTTTCTAACAAGGTTTCAGGTACACGCCAAATCCATGGGGTCTGGTACACAACCTAGTCCAAGGATTGAAGGTACGTCTCCAGGAAGAGATATTGTCATCGTGGTACTATTAATTAATTAATTGTGTTTCAGAAATATGTTGCAACCCAGTGGTCCTGAGCAATTGAAGCTGCCCAGCAGAGGATGTTTGTATAGACTGGGCCAGAGGTTTGGGGAGGGAGATGGCCTCTGTCTGTGTCGAGGTGAAATGAAGTAAGACTTCTTACCTAGTTGATCCCAATTCCCGATGGAAAAGTCTAGCTTTGGGCCTCCTTACACACATTCCCTCCCGTTGCTGTATTTCTGGCTATATTTTTCTCCCTTAGGAGTCATGGATCCATCCCTCATTCAGCTGGCAACCCTTGGTAGGCCGCAAACTCCCACTCTGCTCTTGGGCTCATTGAGACGTACCAGGCTCTGATCTAAAAAGGGAAAGAAAGCCTTTAATCCCGAGTGCTTTGCGATTGGGCTGCTGTGGTATGGAAGGGGAAGGCAAGGTACCCTCCCTCACTGACCTGGATGATTGACTTGCCTTTATTCTGATAGCAGACATTTTGCACATGGGCAGCAGGGCCAGGAGGTGGTCAGCATGGGGAAAGCCCTTTCCAGGAATAGTGAACAATGTCCTTGTTCCAGACTCCTGAGCAACAGCCAGCAGAGCCCAATAGCTACAGGTCATGCACTGATACCTCTACCAACCGATAGAAAAAGCGGGAGGGACAGACATAACTAGAAATCTCTGGCTCCTAAGGAAACAATGCACACTTCTTGCTAACAGTCGCTCCCAGCTGTAGTCATTCAGAGGGTTCCCTTTGCCTAACCCCACAAGCATTTCTTCTTCCAGATTCAACCAGGTCGATGGGGACTGTGCTGGGCACTTCATTCTCAACATTTCCCACATCTCATGCGTGAAGAACTCTGACCATCTGTGTCTCCATGTCCACCCATTACCCTGTTATTGAATAAGGTTCTGAATGAAATATATTCAGAGCCATTGTCTTAGAGTAATATTCTCTTCTTTTGGCTTGTGAGTCTGGTGGAGACCTTGTGATGGTGAGACAGGTATTGCAATGGGACCCTCTCAATCGGGTTTCAGAACATAGGGTGTATGAAGGCGCTGAGGCAGAATACTTGCGGTAGGCTCAGCCAGAGATTAGGGATGGAATCTGCCTCATGGATGGGAAGAGGGTAGGGAATATAGATGATCTCCTTCCTCTGTTTGACCCATATCCATTTGAATGCAGAACTTTGTCCTGGGAGTCATTACTAACCCATTGCTGCTTTTCTAATTTGGTCTTGATTCACACACCAAGACCTTGGGGCTGTCCCATACACAACCAGTGTCCATGGATTGCAGGTGAGTTTCCAGGCCATTCCTGACCCAGTGCAGTGCTCTAAGATTCTGATGTCTGAGAGGACAGCTAGCAGTCTTGTCACTGAGCCCTCAGTACTGAGCAAGCTAAAGTCATCATGGGAATGGGTAGCCACACTGACTCCCACCCCTAATTGATGGAGATACCCTCATTTGGAAAAACAGTCTGTGCAGGTGCAGTTTGCTGCATGACCTGATCAGAGCACAAAAATCCTTTTGAAAACATGGTGCATCAAGGCCTCATCCCCACCTCTTCATCATCGCATGGAAGCACGTTCTTGATAACTCGGAGCCCCTGCTGCCCCTATCTACTGGACACGATGGGGAGAAACACAATAAAAGCCAAATTTCCCTCTCTTTGTTAGGGTCTCTGGCTCACAAGACTCCAATGACATACTTGTTTCTGGACTCTCCCTTCGCCACATAATTCCCCTTTCAAACTCTGAAGAGCTCTGACCCTCTTTCTCCACCTTTGCACATCTTTGCTTTCTTGTAGAGGAAAGATTCTTCCCATCATCCTTTCAGAGTCATTGTCTCATGGTCATATCCTCTGCCTTTCACTTGGGAGTCTGATTCACTCCCGGCTGGAGACTGTGGGAAAGATTTTGGCCACAGGGCTCATTCCTCATCAATTCGTTGTGGTGACTCGGAGATCCAGGCCAATGGAAGGGTCCCCTCAAAGGGTGTTCTTTTGTCGGTTGGGCGAGAGAGATTGGGTAGGGAGCTGGCCTTCTTTTGGGCCAAGGGCAAACGAAGTAAGACACCTCCTTTCCAAGTGGCTCCCAACTCCTACTGTGTATGCCAAACTTTGGAGCCCTTTATGCCCACTGCCTTCACCTTGCTGCATTTCCGACATTTTGTTTTCTCCCTGAGGAGCTATGGAGCTATCAGAAGCTCAGGGAGCTCAACCGGGTACGCATGAAACTCCCACCTGCTCCTGTGCTCAGTGAGAGCCCTCAGGCTCTGAACTAAGTGAACTGAACTTAGTGAAACCAGATTTCAGGTGAAAGAAGGTTTTTCTCACAGTGTCGTTTCGCAGAGTTAAGTGCTTGCCTCCTTCCTGGTAGGTCGTGCAAAAGAGCTGAAACCACTTTTTTTTTTTTTTTTTTTTTTGGTTGGGGAAATCAGATGTTAGGTGAAAGATACTTTGTCCCCAATGTTGTTTCACAGGGTGGGGTCCATGGCACTTTCCGCCTAAGATGCACATAGGTTTTCAAACACTTCTAACGGTGAAAACAAGATGTTGGTTGAAAGACGGTTTTTCCACAGTAATCTGTCACTGTGTCGAGTATAAGTCACTGTCCTCATCGTTCCCTGCACAGATTTTTCAAACATTTCTGAGTGAAACGAGATGTTAGTTGAGAGATGGTATGGCGACCGTGTTGTTTCACCGAGTTGAGTATCTAGCGCACAACATGTAGGCGCTGCATTTGTTTTCAGAGTTCTCACTTAGTGAAACCTGATGTTGGAAAGTTTGTCACCCCAGGGCTGTTTCACAGAAGTGAATATATGGCGCTTCGACCAAGCCCCGCAGAGTTTGTCAAACAGTTCTAAGTGAAAGGAGATGTTACTTGCAAGATGGTTTCCCACAGTTGCTTCAGAGTTGAGTAAATGGCACGTACCGTGTCGGCTCCGCATAGGCTTTCCAAGAGTTTTCAGTGAGTGAAATCAGATGTTGGTTGAGTGCTTCACCGCAGTGTGGGTGGACAGAGTGGTGTATATGGCACTTAATGTGTCGGACCCCTGCGGGGTTTCAAACACACCAAACATAGTGAAACCTGATGTGTGCTGGTGAAGTTTCAGCACGCCGTTCTTGCACAGAGTTGAGCACATGGAACTTTCGTCACATAGGTTATCAAACCCCACATAGGTTTTCAAACACTTGTAAGTGGGAAACAAGTTGTTAGTTGAAGGATGGTTTCCCCACAGTATCTTTTGCCAGAGTTGAGCAAACGGCACTATCCTAGGCCCCGCATACACTGTACCCAAACCTTTCTAACTTCGTGAAACCAGATTTGGGGTGATGGTCTCCCCACAGTGCCGTTTCACAGAGTTGAGGGTATGGCCCTTTCCTTGTAGGTCTTTGCGAAGAATTTCAAAGCATTTTGCCTTTGTGACACTAGATGGTAGGTAGGCGAAAAGTGCTTTCTCCACATTGTTTCTCTCAGATTTAAGTATACAGCCCTTACCGTGTAGGTCCCGCATAGGTTTTGAAAGAGTTCCCACTCAGTGAAACCAGATGTTAGTTGAACGTTGGTTCGCCCCCGGTATTCTCTCACGCCCTCGAGTATCTGTCACTTTCCTCATCGTTCCCCGCATAGCATTTGAAACACTTCTCAGGGAGACGAGATTTTAGTTGACAGAACGTCTCTCCACAATACTTTTACACAGGATGGAGGGTATGTCACAGTCACCATTTCCCCCCCGCAAACGTTATCACAAACTTCGAACTTCGTGTTTGAAAAACCCATGCGGGGGCTTATGCGGATAGTGCCATAAGCTGAACGCTGTAAAACAACATTGTGGGGGACGCATCTTCACATATCATCTGGTTTCGCTGTTAGAAGTGTCTATAAACCCATGGGGGTCCGCCATGAAAGCGCCATAAGCTCAAGACTGTGAAACAACAGCGTCCTGACACTGTCTTTCAACTACCATCTGGCTTCAGTACACTAAAAGTGTTTGAACGATTTGCGGGGCCTATTGGGATACTACCGTACAGTCAACTCTGTGAGGCAACACTGTGGTGAAACAACCTTTCAACTTACGCCTGGTTTCAGTAAGTGATTTAAACCTATATGGTGCCCACAAGGGAGGCGCCGTCTGGTCTCCTCTTTGAGGCAACACTGTGGGGAACTAACAGTTCAATGAAACGTTCAACTAACGTTCAACGAACGCCTCTTTTCATTACGTTAGAAATGTTTGGAAAACTTGCGGGGCCTTTGCCGAAAGTGCCTTATAGTCTCTCAAACAGCACCATGCAGAAACCATCATCTTTCAACTACCATGTCGTACCGCCAAGTTAGACATGGTTGAATACCCATGTGGGGAACGATGTGGAAAGTGACATATACTCGACACGGTGGGAGAATACTGTGGACGAACCATCTTTCAACTAACATCTTATTTCCCTGAGTTGGATGTGTTTGCAAACCTAAGGGGGCCTAGGAGTGAAGTGCCTTATACTGCGATCTGTAGAGCCGCACTGTGGGGAAACCATCTTTCAACTGACACCTTGGCTCACTAAGAAGTGTTTGAAAAACCCGTGCGACACCTACAAGGAAAGTGCCCTAGAGGCAACACTGTGAAACAACACTGTGTAGGAATCTTGGAACTCATATCATGTTTCACTGTTACAAGTGGAGAAATCCTGGGTCTGTTAGTATAAAGAACACGCCGTTGACTTAACTTTGTGAAACATCATTGTAGGGAAACTAACTTTCAAAAACCACTGGTTCAACTAAGTTGGAAGTCTTGGAAAACCCATGAGGGGCCTACACGGAAAGTGCCAGGCATTCAACTCTGTCACACATCACTGTGCTGAAACCGTTGTTAAACAAACATCTCGTTGCACAAGTGAAGTGTGGGAAAACTGTGGGGCTCAAGAGTAAAGTGCCATTATCCTCTGTCAAACAGCACGTAGGGGAATAGGTCTGCCCACTAACATCACGTTTCACTAAGTTACACGTCTTTGAAAACCAATGTGGAGCTTACGCGGAAAGTGCCATATACTCAAATCTGTCAAGGAGCACTATGGGGAGCGATCTGGCTCCTTCCATCTCCTTCTGCTAAGAATTGATGGAAACAATGTGTTGCCTAGGAGGATAGTGCCGTACACTCAACTCTGTGAAACAACACTGTGGGGAAAGCTTCTTTCAAAGAAACTACCACCCGCTGTCCCCAAGTTAGACGTGCTCGAAAACTCTCCCGCCCCTGTGCGGAAAGTGCCGTATACTCAGCACAGTGAAACACTGTGTGGAAACTATTTCTCAAGTAACATTTCGTTTCACTAAGTTAGAAGTACTTGAAAACTTATGCGGAACCTGTGGGTAAAGTGCCACTCAACCCGGTCAAGCAGCACTTTGGGGAACCAACCTATCTTTCACCTAACATCTCGTTTCACCTGAGAACTGTCTGAAAACCTATGCGGGACCTATGCGGAAAGCACCATATACCGTAATCTGGGAACTACACTGTGGGGAAACCCGTCTTTCCACCATCTTGTTTCGCTAAGGGAGAAGGGTTGGAAAACTTGTGTGCGGCCTATGCCGAAAGCGACATATACTCAACTTTGTGAAAGAAAAAAACAAAACAAAACAAAACACAACACCGTGGAGATGCAGCGTCTTTCAACTCACATCTGGTTTCACAAAGTAAGTTAAGATAGTTTGAAAACTTATGAATCACTCACAGGGAAAGGGCCACAAACTCAACTCTGTGAAACAACACTGTGGGGAAAACATCTTTCACCTAATATCTGGTCTCACTAAGGGAAAAGTGTTTTTGACTACACATGCGGGGCCTAGGCAGACAGTGCCATAGACTCAACTCTGTGAAACAACACTGGGGTGAAAGACTCTTTCAACAAACATCTGGTTTCTCTAGGTTCGGTGTGTTTGAAACCCCTTATGGGGCCATCACGTAAAGTGCCATACACTCCGCTCTGAAATAACACCATGGTAAAGCATCCTTTCAACTAACATCTGATTTCACTGAGAACTGTTTGAAAACCGATGCGTGTGGGGAGGGGGCTATACGGCAAGTGCCATATACGCAACTCTAAGAAGCAACATTGGGGGGGGGGTGGGAGAAAACCATCTTGCAAGTAAACGTCTCGTTTTCACTAGGTCAGTAGGGTCTGAAAGACTAGGCGGGGCCGATGCCGAAAGTGCCACACTCCCAGTTCTATCACGCTGCGCTGTGCGGAAACCATCTTTGAACTCAATGTTGCATCACGGAGTTCAAAATGTTGGACAACCCATTCATGGAACGATGTGGAAAGGGACATATACATGACACTGTGAGAGACTCCTGTGGACAAACCATCTTTCCGCTAACATCTCGTTTCACCAAGTTGGAAGTGTTTGAAAACCTATGCAGGGCCTATTCCCAAAGTGTCATACTCTTTGAAACCACTCTTGAAAACAACGCCGCAGTGACACAATCTTTCAACTAACATCTGGTTTCGCTAATTAGGTGAGTACCGCTTGAAACCTATGCGAGGACTACAGGGTAAGTGCCGTATACTCAACGCGGAGAAACAACACTGAGGGGAAACCGTCTTTCAACTAACATCTGCTTTCACTGTGACAAGTGTTTGAGAGAATAAGCGCGGCCTATGCCCAACGTGCCACACACTCAACTCTCAAACTGCACTTTGCGGAACCCAGCTTTCAACTGACATCTTGTATCGCTGAGTGAGAATTGTTAAAAACCTATGCAGGGAACGATGTGGAAAAGGACATACAGCCGAGACTGGGAGACAATACCGTGGACAAACCGTCTTTCAACGAGCCTCTTGTTTCACTAAGATAGAAGTGTCTGAAAACCCATGCAGGGAAGCATGAGGAGAGTGCCATAAAACAACAGTGGTGCCGAACCATCTTTCCACTTACAGCATGTTTCACTAAGTGAGAAGTGTTGGAAATCTATCGGGAGTCTAAGCGGAAAGTGCCATCTACTCGACCGTGTGAAAACACTGTGAGGAAGCCATCCTTCAACTACTATCTTGTTGCATTACCTTGGCAGTTGTTGCACAACCTAGCACAGCCTATGAGGAAAGTTACATGTACTCAACTCTGTCAAGTAGCACTTTGGGGAACCTATCTTTCAACTACCATCTCGTTTCCCTAAGGTAGAAGTGTTTGAAATCCCTGGCGGGGACTATGCGGATAGTGCCATATCCTCTACTCTGTGAAACACTGTGGGGATACCGTCTTGCAAGGAAGATCTCTCGTCACAAAGTTAGGCGTGGTGGTAACCATATACGGGGCCTGGGCAGAGTGTCATATACTGAACTCTGTGAAACAACATTGTAGGGAAACCATCTTTCAACTGACATGTCCTTTCACTAAGTTAGAGTTGTTTGAAGAGCAATGCGGGGACTAGGCAGAGAGTGTCATAGGCTGGATTCTGTGAAACAACACTGTGGGGAAATGCTCTTTCCACTAACTGTCTCATTTCACGAAGTTAGAATTGTTTCAGAAACAATGCCGGACCTGCCATAGCTTCAACTCTGCCAACCAGCACTTTGCCAAGCACTAGTGTTTTGAAACTATCTTTCAACCCTCATCTTGATTTCGCCAGGTGAGAACTGTTTGCAAACGTATTCAGGGCCTAGGCCAAAAGAGCCATATGCTCAGCCGCGTCGACCGGCACTTGGCAAAAACAATCTATCAGCTAACGGCTTGTTTCCCTAAGTTAGAAGTATCTGAAAACATACGCGGGGAACGCTGCAGAAAGTGACGTATACACGACTCTGTGAGAGAATACTGTGGACAAAACCACCTTTCAACTACCATCTTGTTTCACTAAGAAGGATTTGAAAACCTATGCAGGAACTATGCGGAAAGGTCCACATACTCAACTACGTGCGAAAACACAGAAGACAAGGCATCTTTCACCTAACATCTGGCTGCAAGTTAAAATAGTTTGACAACATATGGATCACCTACAAGGAAAGAGCCATATGCTCAACTCTCGAAACAACACTTGAGTAGGAACCACATTTCATCTAAGATCTGATTTCACTAAATTAGAAAAGTTTGACTACACGTGCGGGGCCTAGGCACATAGTGCGGTATACTCCACTCTGTGAAACAGCACTGTTTTGAAACCCTCCTTCAACGCTCATCTGATTTCACTGAGACAGACCTCCTTGAAAACCCTTTCGGGGCCTATGCCAAAAGTGACCTATACTCCACTCTGTGAAAGAACACTGTGGTGAAACCATCTTTCAACTCACATCTAGTTTCACTGAGTGAGAGAGACTTCTTTGAAAACCTAGGCAGGACCTACACAGTAAGTGCCATATACTCAAGTTGGTGCAAAAGCACCGTGGGGAAGCCGTCTTTCAACTGTCACCTCGTTTCGCCAAGTTAGAAGGGTTTCAAAAACTATGCGGGGCCTGTGACGGAACTGCCATATACTCTCGGCTCTGGCAAACGGCACTTTGCGGAAACAGTCGTTCAACCAACATTTCGTATCACTACGTTCGAAGTGTTTGAAAACCTATACGGGGAACGATGTGGAAAGTGGCATGCATTCGACACTGAGAGAACACTGTGGACAAACCGTCTTTCAACTAACATCTCGTTTCACTCGATAGAAGCGTATTCAAACATAGGCGGGGACTAGGTGGCCAGGGCCAGGTAATCAACTCTGCGAATAAACAGCATGGACAAACAGCTTTCAACTAACTATCCAGTTTCACAAAGACTCTGAAAAGCTATGCATGGAACTACTGTGGAAAGCGCCATGGACGCAACTCTGGACACATCACGGTGGGGAAAGCATGTTTCCCCTAGAATCTGCTTGGACGAAGTTCGAAACGCTTGAATACACATTCGGGACCAAGGCGGATGGTGCCATATACTCCACTCTGGGAGACAACACTCTGGTGAAACTCTCTTTCAACCAACTCCTGATTTCACCTTAGTGTGAGAACTCCTTGAAAATCTACGCGGGGGCTACAACGTAAGTGCCATATACTCTACTCTGTGGAAACAACACTGAAGGGAAGCCATCACCCAAAACCTGGCTTCACTAAGTCACAAATTCGTTGGCACATACATGGGTGGCCTGAGGGATAGTGCCTTTTACTCAACTCTGGCAAAGACACTCTGTGTGGAAACGATCCTTCAACGAACATCTTGCTTCAGAAGTTCGAAGCGTTTGAAAAACTCTGCGGGGCCAATGACCAACGTGCCGAATACTCAACTCTGAATGGAACAGACACTGTGCTGAAACTATCCTTCAAAAATCATCAGGTTTCCCTATGGTAGATGTGGTTCAAACTGCTTATGTGGCCGACACCTAAAGTGCCTTATACGCCACTCTGGCAATCTACACTGTGTTGAGACAGTCTTTCAACTACCATCTAAATTCACTAAGTGAGAACTGTTTGGACACTTATGCAGGGCCTACGCGGTCAGTGCCATTGACACACCTCTGTTGAAGCAACGCTGTGGGGAAACTACCTTGCAGCTAACATCCCACTTCACTTTGTTGGAACTCCTTGACAAACTTGCTGGGCTTGCGGTGAAAGTGCCCAATGGTCAATTCTGTGACACAACCCTGTGGTGAAAAACTTCCCACTAACATCAGGTTTCACTAAGCGACAACTCTTTGAAGACAAGTGCGGCGCCTACAGGCCAAGGACCATATTCTCAACTCTGTGAAAAAACCCTGTCGCCAAACCGTCTTTCCACTAACATCTCGGTTCACTAAATTAGAAATTTTTGAGAATCTATGTGGGGAACGATCAGGACAGTGACATATACTCGACGCCGTGAGAGAATAATGTGGACAAACCATCTTTCAAACAACACTGCGGGGGAACCATCTTTCAACTATCATCTCGTTTCCCTAAAATTAAAAGGTTTTCAAAACTCCGTGGGGTCTATGCCCAAAGTGCAATATACTCAACTCTGTCAAACTGCACTTTGCGGAAAGCATCTTTCAACTACTCTCTTGCATCACTCAGTTGGACGTGTTTGAAAAGCTACGCGGAGAACGATTAGGAAAGGGACTTATTGACACTGTGAGAGATTACTGTGGAAAAGCCATTTTTCAACTAACATCTTGTTTCACGGTTAGAAGTGTTTGAAAAACTGTGCGCATCTTAGGCAGAAAGCACGTGTTTTCAACTCTATGAGACAGCACTGTGGGATAAACATCCTTCAGTTAACATCTTGTTTCACAAAGTGAAAATGGTTTCAAATCCTTTGCATGGCTTACGTGCAAGGAGCCATACACTTAACTCTGTGAACCCACACTGTGGAGAAACAATCCTTCCCTGAGTCAGAAGGGTTGGAATACATATGCGGGGCCTAGACGGCGAGTGCCAGGTGCTCGACTCTGTGAAACAACAACACCGTGCGGAAACCGTCTTTCCACTAACATCTCGGTTCACTCAGAAGTGTCTGAAAATGTCTGCGGGACCTGTGCCGAAAATGCCTTCTATAGCACTTGGCGGAAACCGTCTTTCAAGCAACATCTTTTATCACTAAGGTAGAAGTGATTGAAAACCTTTGTGGGTACCGATGTGGAAAGGGACATGTGGAAAGTGCCATGTACTGAAATCGGTGGAAAAACACTGTGAGGAAACCATCTTTCCACTAACATCGCTCGGTGAGACGTGTATGAAAACCTACGCCCGCCCTATGAGGAAAGTACCGTACACTCACCTTTGCGAAAGCACACTGTGGGGAAAGCACCTTTCACCTGACATCTGGTTTTACACCGTTAACGTAGTTTGAAAACCCAAGCATGACCTACATACAAAGTGCCAAATACTCAACCCCCTGAAATAAGACTGTTGGGGGAGGCGCTCTTTCACCTAAACTTTGTTTCACTGAGTTTGAAGTGTTTGAAGACTCATGCGAGGCCTATGAACACAGTGCAATACACTCACCTCTGTGAAAGAAGCCTGTAGAGAAAGCATCTTTCAACTAACGTCTGGTGCCCCGAAGTTAGAAGTGTTTGAAAGCCCACACGGGGACTATGCAGATAGTGCCGTATGAGTCTGTGAAACAGCCTTGTGGGGAAACCTCTTCAACCACCATCTTGTTTCACTAAGTGACCTACAGGTGCTCCAGGGAGAAGGGCCATATACTCAACCCTGTCCAACAAAGCTTTGGGGAAACCATCTTCAACTAAAGTCTTGTTTCTCTAAGTTGGATAGTGTTTGAAAACCCACGTGGGGAACTATGAGGGAAGTACCATCTAGTCAACTGTGAAACCACAGTGTGATGAAACCACCTTGCAACCACCATCTGATTTCCCTAGTTCAGAAGTGTTTGATTTGAAAACTGATGCACGTCCCAGTCAGAAAGCGCCATGTACTCAACTCTGTGAAACAACACTGTGGGATCAACATCTTTCGATTAACATCATGTTTCAGTAAGTTAGGAGTGTTTGCAGACCAGTGCTGGGGACTGTGAGGAAATTGATATAAACCCGACTCTGTGAAAAATACTGTGGAGAAACCCTCTTTTCAAGTAACACCTAGTGTCTGTTAGAAGTGTTGGACTACTATGCGGGGCCTATGCCTAAAGTGCCGTGTTCTCAACTCTGTGAAACAACACTGTGGGGAACCATCCTTCAACTAACATTTTGCTTCCCTAAGTTACAAGTGTCGAAAACCTTTGCGGGGCCAATGCTGGAAGTGCCATACACTCAACTCTGTAAAACAACACTGTGGTGAAACAATCTGTCGATTGACCTGAGGTTTCAATAAGTGACAAGGCTTTGGAAACCTAGGCGGTCCGACAGGGTAAGTGCCGTATATTCTACTCTGTGAAACAACACAGTGGGGAAACCATCTTTCAACTAACATCTCGTTTCACTAAGTTGGAGGTGTTTCTAAACCTCTGTGGGGCCAATGCCAGAAGTGCCATATACTCATCTCTGTCCAACTGCACTTTGTGAAGATCTACTTTGAACTAACATCTTGTATCACTAAGGTAGAAATGTATGAAAACCTGGGGGGGGGGCGCAGGGGGAGGGGATGATGTGGAAAGCGACGTACACTCGACAGTGTGAAAGAGTACTGTGGAGGAAAACTCTTTCAACTAACGTCTGGTTTCACAAAGTTAGAAGAGTTTGAAAACCTATGCAGGGCCTGCCCGGAAAGTGCCATATACGCAACCACGAACCAGCACGGTGGAGAAACCACATTTCCCCTCAAATCTGCTATCACTGTTAGAAACTTTTGACTTCCCATGCGGGTCCTAGGCGGATAGTGCCATACAGTCCACTCTGTGAAACGGCACTGTGGTGAAAGAGCCTTTCAAGTAACGTCTGATATCACCAAGAGACAACTGTTTGAAAACCTATGCGAGGCCTACAGTAAACTAAGTGCCACACACTACACTCTGTGAAACAACACTGTGGGGAAACCGTCTTTCAACTACCATCTGATTTCCCTACTTTAGAAGTGTTTGAAAACCATGCGTGGACAAGCCATAGACACAACTCTGTGAGACATCACTGTGGGGTAAATATCTTCCAATGAAAATTTTGTTTCGCTCAGTTAGAAGGGCGTGTAAACCAATGCTGGGAACTATGAGCTCGGCTCCTCGGGTGGGGGGGGAAATACTGTGGGGAAACTCAAGTAACATCTGGTTTCACTATGCCAGAAGTGTGTGAAGACCTACGCGGGGCCTAGGCCTAAAGTGCTACCATGTACTCAACTCTGGCAACCAACACCGTGGGGAAAGCATCCTTCAACTAACACCTTGTTTCACTAAGTTACAAGTGTTTCAAAGCCATGCCAGGCCGACACCGAAACTTTTGCCATGTACCCAACCCTGTGAGACAACATGTGGTGAAACCATCTGTCAACGAACATGGGGTTTCACTCAGTGAGAACTGTTTCAAAACACAGGCAGGGCCTACAGCGAGAGTGTAGGAAACCGTATGAAACACCCTGGGGAATACGTCTTTGAGCTAACTTGTTTCACTCCGCAATGGACGTTTTTGAAAACATATACGGGGCTTTAAGCCTTTCCCTTTAAGGGAAAGTACCGTGTATATACTCAACTCTGTGATAAAACACTGTGGAGAAAGAAAGCATCGTTCAACTAGCCTCTTGTTCCCCAGCTGAGAAGGGATAGAAAATCTAGGCCTGAATGCATAATGACAGTACCATACACTCAGCGCCTTGAAAATAAACCACGAAGAAACCATCTTTCGCTCAACATCTTGTTTCACTACGTTAGACATGTTTGAAACCCTATTCGAGGAACTCTAAGGAAAGTTCCATACCCTCAATCCTGGGAGACAACAATGTGGAGAACCTGCCTCTCAACCAACACACCAAATTCTCTTGTTTCACACCCAGCGCACAACAGACACTGTAACCAACTCACCAAGGTCTACGCACCAAACACAATCCGCACACCTACCTCGTCTTACACACCACAAACACCGCACTTCCACCTGCCACAGTGCCTGAGAAACACATAAACACCAACACGCCGCACAGGGACAAAGCCTACCACAACACACGGCAAGTACCACACGCATTCAAACCTCCCACGTGCCACACGATGACACTGCTTTCAAAATCGCATTGGACACACACCCTACGTATAAATGACATGCGCAATTTACATGGAACATACACAAAGCACATCACATAAACAAACTATCCGTCACATGGTCCAGACACCACACACACCACACGACGTATACAGCACAAGCAGTTCACCTCCCCACACACACTTTCACATATACCATGCACAGAAATGCACACAACACACATACACCAGAGACGTATTGCTGACAATCCACATACACATGCCCTTTCCATACACCACACACCTAGCAAACACAACACCTCAGTGCTCCACATACACCCTGCTGCATCTCTGCTGCCCCTATCTGCCGATAGGATGGCAGGAAAGACATCCAAAGCCAGGGCTTTCCCCTCTCTACTTGAAGGAATAATGGAGGCCTCGGATTTTTGTGCTCTGATCAGGTCATGCCGCAAACTGCACCTGCACAGACTCTTTTTCCAAATGAGTGTATCTCCATCAATTAGGGGTGGGAGTCAGTGTGGCTCCCCATTCTCATGATGACTTTAGCTTGCTCAGTACTGAGGGCTCAGTGACAGGACTGCTAGCTGTCCTCTCAGACATCAGAATCTTAGAGCACTGCATTGGGTCAGGAACTGCCTGGAAACTCACCTGCAATCCATGGACACTGGTTGTGTATGGGACAGCCCCAAGGTCTTGGTGTGTGAATCAAGACCAAATTAGAAAAGCAGCAATGGGTTAGTAATGACTCCCAGGACAAAGTTCTGCATTCAAATGGATATGGGTCAAACAGAGGAAGGAGATAATCTATATTCCCTACCCTCTTCCCATCCATGAGGCAGATTCCATCCCTAATCTCTGGCTGAGCCTACCGCAAGTATTCTGCCTCAGCGCCTTCATACACCCTATGTTCTGAAACCCGATTGAGAGGGTCCCATTGCAATACCTGTCTCACCATCACAAGGTCTCCACCAGACTCACAAGCCAAAAGAAGAGAATATTACTCTAAGACAATGGCTCTGAATATATTTCATTCAGAACCTTATTCAATAACAGGGTAATGGGTGGACATGGAGACACAGATGGTCAGAGTTCTTCACGCATGAGATGTGGGAAATGTTGAGAATGAAGTGCCCAGCACAGTCCCCATCGACCTGGTTGAATCTGGAAGAAGAAATGCTTGTGGGGTTAGGCAAAGGGAACCCTCTGAATGACTACAGCTGGGAGCGACTGTTAGCAAGAAGTGTGCATTGTTTCCTTAGGAGCCAGAGATTTCTAGTTATGTCTGTCCCTCCCGCTTTTTCTATCGGTTGGTAGAGGTATCAGTGCATGACCTGTAGCTATTGGGCTCTGCTGGCTGTTGCTCAGGAGTCTGGAACAAGGACATTGTTCACTATTCCTGGAAAGGGCTTTCCCCATGCTGACTACCTCCTGGCCCTGCTGCCCATGTGCAAAATGTCTGCTATCAGAATAAAGGCAAGTCAATCATCCAGGTCAGTGAGGGAGGGTACTTTGCCTTCCCCTTCCATACCACAACAGCCCAATCGCCCAGCACTCCGGATTAAAGGCCTTCTTTCCCTTTTTAGATCAGAGCCTGGTACGTCTCAATGAGCCCAGGAGCAGAGTGGGAGTTTGCGGCCTACCAAGGGTTGCCAGCTGAATGAGGGATGGATCCATGACTCCTAAGGGAGAAAAATATAGCCAGAAATACAGCAACGGGAGGGAATGTGTGTAAGGAGGGCCAAATCTAGACTTTTCCATCGGGAATTGGGATCAACTAGGTAAGAATCTTACTTCATTTCACCTCGACACAGACAGAGGCCATCTCCCTCCCCAAACCTCTGGCCCAGTCTATACAAACATCCTCTGCTGGGCAGTTCAATTATCCAGGACCATTGGGTCGCAACATATTTCTGAAACACAATTAATTAATATCACCACGATGACAATATCTCTTCCACAGTCAGAAAGATTAGACCTTACAGCCAGGTGGAAGGCAGAGGATATGATTGTGAGACACGGACTTTGAATGGATTCTAGGAGACCTTTTTTGTACAAGAGAAAAGTGTAAAGATGTAAGAGGAGACCAAGACCATTGAATGAATGGAAGGGGAATTATTTAGAAACAACTTCCCAGCACCATCTCCCAGAAATCTGGCTGTGGGACGAAACCCACAGGTCTTAGCCAAAGAACCCTCTACATTCTCCTCCTGGGAGACCTGTCATCCAAGGCCTGTCTTCTTCCCTAAGAAGGACCTGGAGAGCCCTGGGTCTTTGTTTGCCTTGCTTTTTCCACATCAGGGATGGAGTGAGCATTGTCTGTGTGGTACCTGTGAGGTGCCCCCAACTGTTTCTCTAAAGTATGGAAACAGGCATTGGTGCCATCTTCAGTAAAGGGCTCTTTCTGTGATGACCAGATTCTGGAGCCTACTGCTTTTGTGTGCGCTGTTTATCAGAACAAAGGCACCTCAATCAGACTGGGAAATGAGGCAAGCTCTCTTCCCTTACTCCACCCCTCACTACAAACAGCCAAGCACCAAGCTCAGGGAGAGGACGTCTCCCATGGACTATCCCATGGATATTCCCATTTGGAATATGCCATGCTAATGGCTGTCACTGAGCACAGGACAGAGTGGGATCTTGACACCCATCACTTGGTACCTCCTGAGTGTAATCCATGACTTCTTAGGGTGAACAAAGACATAGTCAGAAATGCAATAAGGGAAAAAAATGGCTACAGGGAGGACAAAGGTTCTTCCAGTATTTCTATTCACTCAGAATATGTTTACTGTGGAAACCAGATGTGTAACTTCAATTCCCTAGGGCCCAACCATTATGAGAACAGCTCCAACCTAAAATCTCTGGCCAAGCCTCCACACAAACACTTCTCGGCTGGACCCCTTCCAATGCACTAGGGCTCTGGATGTCCATATAGTCATGAAACCAAAATGTCGTGGTCCTTTTGACTCAGCCTGTTCTGGAGTCACAAGGGCTGTTCCAGATTGGACATGTGCAAGCTGAAGATCCTACCCTGGAATACTGAATTTTTATGTATCCCAAGAGGATCCTGGGATAAAAAACAAATATGGTGAAAATTGATACACAGAAGGCCAAATAATTCATTAAGGATAAAAACTGGGTAATATTGAGAATAAACTGACTATCTTCATATATTAGCAAGCTCACTTGGTGGGGAACCAGAAGAACTTTTGAGTACTAATTACTCGACAATCAAAAAGAATGAAATCTTGCCATTTACAACTACGTGGATGGAACTGGAGGGTATTATCCTAAGTGAAATTAGAGAAAGACAAAAATCATATGACTTCACTCATATGAGGCCTTTAGAGACAAAACAGATGAACATAAGGGAAGGGAAACAAAAATAATATATAAACAGGGAGGAGGAAAAACAGAAGAGACTCATAAATATGGAGAACAAACTGAGGGTTGCTGGAGGGGTTGTGGGAGGGGGGATGGGCTAAATGGGTAAGTGGCATTAAGGAATTTATTTCTGAAATCATTGCTTCACTATATGCTAACTAATTTGGATGTAAATTTTAAAAAATAGAAAATAAAGTTAAAAAATTTCTTTTGAAATAATTATGGAACTTACAGAAGAATTGCAATAGCAGCATAATGAATTGCTGCTGATCCCTTCACTTGGATTCCTCAGGGGTTATGGTGTTACCACTTTCCACTCCCCCTGCCACCAACCTTGTGATGGTCTCTTCCACAGTCTGGTCACCAGCCTCTTTGTGGAGAGGCAGGCAGAACCACAAACACCTTCTCTTTGATCCAATCACTGAAGGCTCTACTTCATCAGGGCAAATTCTATTCTCCTCCCACACAACTTTACCCCCATGAACACACATACACAGTGTGCCCTGCCTCCACAATAACTGACCCTCAAATCCATCCCATTCCACCTGTCAGTCTCCACTGGGGCTTTCAGCTCAAACTTGTATATATTCTTTATTGAAAATGTGTCTAAAAATGTGCTCAAAACAGATTCAGCTTTATAGAATAAAGTAGTATCTATGTCTTTATATCCATGTAAACATTCATATTTTATACACAGGTCAATACCAGCCAAATACTACTTAGAACATACATAACAGTTAAATACAAACTGGATTTATTACTCCATTCAGCAAGAGAGAAATGCACCATGGAACCACGGACTGTCTCCAAAAAAAGGTGTTAGAAGAGCTTATTCTATATAGACTTTGCACTTTTGTTAGTTGATTTTAGGGATGGGTTAAAAGAAGCAGTGTTTTGTTCAGGATGATGTATGTCAGTAGTCAGGAATACTTTTATGATTGGGACCTTAATTTCATCTTTAGGTAGGTAATACCAGAGCAAAACTACAGCTGTAAGCAATAAAGAAACAGCAGTTGTCATATTGGCCTGGAGATGGGAGATAGCCAATATTTTGTGACTTGGATGATGTCTTTGTGTGCAGATCTGATTACAGAGTGGACTTGTTTTTGCTTTTATCCAGGTCATCCCATGGTCTTACTTGATGCTGATATTCTATGAAGACATTTATGTTCACCAGGAGCTGAGGGAACCAAGCCAGTTCCTGGATGACATGGGCTGCTTTTCTCCTTCTCTTACATTCTTTTTTTTAAAATAAATGTTTATTTATTTTGAGAGAGGGAGAGAGCTCATGTGTGCATGCCTGTGCATGCAAGTGGGGGAGGGACAGAAAGAGAGGGAGAGAGAATCCCAAGCAGGCTCCTCGCTGTCCGTGCCAAGCCTAATGTGCCAAGCCTTTATCCCACAATCGTGAGATCATGACCTGAGTGGAAATCAAGAGTCAGATGCTTAACCAACTGAGCCACCCAGGCGCCCCTCCTTCTCTTGCATACTAACGAGAAGTCGGGGAAGAAAGTAAGCTGGAGAATCGTAGTCCTTCTATTGGATGTTCATGGTGTCTGTTCTGGACTTCAAATCTTGGGCAAAAACAAAAGGAAGATAAAACCCTGGCAGAAAATAATAGAGCCACAATGGCCTGACTGGGGAGAAGGGAGCCTGGGCTGGTAACTTCAAGGGCTATCAAAAAAGGGAAAAGCCAGCATGGAGGCACCAAGAAGCCATTCTCCTTAGATCCACTCCCTCCCCAGTCTCTCTCAATGCCTAAAGTTGACACTTTCCTGCATCAGGACTACAGGTCACTTTCCTCCCTCTTCTGCAGTGCTCCTCTACCTACTGCTACCTCTGCACACTGCCACATCAACCAGCCCAAACCCTGAAACTACTCAGATGTCAGCCCTACAAGGATCAAGGTTGGGAAATGCTATGCTTCTCTCCAGGCCAGATGTTAGCTTGCAGAGGGTTAAGAAATAGGAAAGGCTGAGCAGGAATCCCATGCCCATGTGCCACAGCAGCTATACTATGTCACACTTGAGAATATTCCCAATAATAAGTGAAGCTGATATGAACCAGAAATTTCTACCATCAAAACCATTTTGTGTGAAATATTCATGACACTGAAAAAGTAGTTGAAATAAAAACAAAGTAAGTTCGACTTTTATGCTGAAAATAAATGTGTAAACCAGGGCTGATATGACAGAACGGAATGATACTTTCACATCAGATCCAACAGGGAAGGGCATGTGTGCTCAGAGCTTGTTCAATTAATACATTTTGGGTGTGAGGTTAACCCTGTGCGTCACTCACCTATGCCCAGTGGGCTGTCCCTCTGAGACTGAGGGAAAAATTGTCTCAAGGACTTGCAGTTTAACTTTGTGAAACAACTTTTGCTTCTGCTTTTTAGAGGACCTGAGGGCATTTTGCCCCTTAAGGAGGGCACACCTTGGTTGTTTCCCAGAATTTCTTCTCTAGCTCGTAATTTGGCAAAAGAGAATAATAACAAGGAAAGACATGAGTAATTAAGATTACATCAGTCATTTTATTTCAAATACTTTAACAAGAAGTTTTAAAAACTGGGGAAATCCCTAAGTATATTCATTCATTAAATGCAATGGAAAGAGATATCGATTAAATGTGTTTTTTTCTCAGAGCGCCCAGATGGCTCAGTATGTTAAGTGTCTGACTTCAGCTCAAGTCATGATCTCACAATTTGTGAATTTGAGCCCCACATCAGGCTCTATGCTGTCAGCATGGAGTCTGCTTGGGATCCTCTGCCCCCCCGCCCCTCCCCCATTTGCATTCCCTCTCCCTCTCCCTCTCTCTCTCTCTCTAGCTCTCAAAAATACGTAAACATTAAAAAATATTTCTTTTTAGGGCGCCTAGGTGGTTCAGTCGTTTAAGCATCTGACTCTTGATTTTGGCTCAGGTCATGATCCCAGTGTCATAAGATTTATTCCTGGGGTGCAGGGCTAATTCAATATCCACAAATCAATCAATGTGATCCATTACATAAATAAAAGAAAAGAAGCTCATTATCCTCTCAATAGATGCAGAAAAAGCATTTGACAAAATACAGCATCCTTTCTTGATAAAAACCCTCAAGAAAGTAGAGCTAGAAGGAACGTACTTCAACATGATAAAGGCTCTATACAAAAAACCCACAGCTAATATCATTCTCATTTGGGGAAAAACTTAGAGCTTTCCCCCTAAGGTCCTAAGGTCAGGAACACGACAGGGATGTCCACTCTCAGTACTGTTGTTCAACATAATGTGTGAAGTCCTAGCCTCAGCAATAAGACAACAAAAAGAAATTTAAAAACATCCAAATTGGTTAGGAGGAAATCAAACTTTCACTCATCACAGATGACATCATACTCTATGTAGCAAACCCAAGAGACTTCACCAAAAAAACTACTAGAACTGATACATGAATTCAGCAAAGTCACAGGATATAAAATCAATGTACAGAAATCATTTGCATTTCTATACACCAGTAATGAAGCAGCAGAAAGAGTAATCAAGCATCAATCCCATATACAATTGCACCAAAACCCATAAGATGCTAGGAATAAACCTAACCAAAGAGGTGAAAAATCTATACCCTGAAAACTCTAGGAAGATTTGAAAGCGATTGAGGAAGATAGAAAAAGAATGAAAAATATTTCATGCTCCTGGATTGGAAGAACAAATATTGTTAAAATGTCAAATTGCCCAAAGCAATCTACACATTCAATTCAGTCCCTATCAAAATAACACAAGCATTCTTCACAGAGCTAGAGCAAACAATTCTGAAATTTGTATGAACTGCAAAAGGCCCCAAATAGCCAAGGTCAAGTTAAAAAAGAAACCAAAGTTGGAGGCATCATAATTCTGGACTTCAAGCTGTATTACAAAGCTGTAATCATCAAGACAGCTTGATATTGGCACAAGAACAGACACACAAATCAATGGAATAGAATAGAGAACTCAGAAATGGACCCATAAATGTATGACCAACTAATCTTTGACAAAGCAGGAAAGAATATCCAATGTGAAAAGGACAGTCTGTTCAGCAAATAGTGTTGGGAAAACAGGACAGCGACATGCAGAAGTATGAAACTGGACCACTTTCTTACACCATGCACAAAAATAAACTCAAAGTGGATGAAAGACCTAAATGTAAGACAGGAAGACATCAAAATCCTAAAGAAAAAAAAGCAGGTAGCAACCTCTTTGACCTCATCACAGCTACTTCTTACTTGACAGGTCTCTGGACGAGAGGAAAACAAAAGCAAAAATGAACTATTGGGACCTCATCAAGATAAACTTCTGCACAGCGAAGGAAACAATTGATAAAACTAAAAGGCACCCAATGGAATGGGAGAAGATATTTACAAATGGCATATCATATCAAGGGTTAGTACTCAAAATCTATAAAAAAACTCATCAAACTCAACACCCAAAAAACAAATAATCCAGTGGAGAAATGGGAAGAAGACATGAATAGACACTTTTCCAAAGAAGATATCCACATGGCTAACAGACTCATTATGCTCAACATAACTTGTCATCAGGACATTACAAATCAAAACCATAGCGAGATAACACCTCACACCTGTCGGAATGGCTAAAATGAACAATTCAGGCGACAACAGATGTTGGAGAGGATGTGGAGAAAGAGAAACTCTTTGCACTGCTGGTGGGAGTGCAAACTGGTGCATCCATTCTGGAAAACAGTATGGAAGATCCTCAAAAAATCAAAAATAGAACTGCCCTATAATCCAGCATTTGCAGTGCTAGATATTTATCCAAAGGATACAAAAATGTGGATGCCAAAGAGCATATATACCCCAATGTTTATAGCAGCAGTAGTGAAAAGAGCCAAATTATGGAAAGATATCGAATGTCCATCAACTGATGGACATTCCATACAATGGAATACTACTTGGAGAACAAAAATAATGAAATCTTGCCATTTGCAACAATGTGGATGGAACTAGAGTGTATTATGCTAAGTGAAATAAGTCAGTGAGAGAAAGACAAATGTATGATTTCACTCATGTGGAATTTAAGAAACAAAACAAATGAACATAGGGAAAGGGAAGCAAAAATAAGATAAAAAGAGGGAAGTAGACAAACTATAAGAGTTTGGGTTTTTTTTAATATAATTTATTGTCAAGTTGGCTAACATTAGCGTATATAGGGCGCCCTTGGTTTTGGGGGTAGATTCCCATCACTCGTCACTTACATACAACACCCAGTGCTCATCCCAACAAGTTCCCTTCTCAATGCCCATCACCCATTTTCCCCTCTACCCTGCCCTCCCCATCAACCCTCAGTTTGTTTTCTGTATTTAAGAGTCTCATGGTTTGCCCCCCTCCCTCTCTGTTTGTTAACTATTTTTTCCCCTTCCCTTTCCCCATGGTCTTCTGTTAAGTTTCTCAAATTCCACATATGAGTGAAAACATATGATATCTTTCTCTGACTGACTTATTTCACTTAGCATAGTACCCTCCAGTCCCATCTGCATTGCTGCAAATGGCCGTTTCATTCTTTCTCATTGCCAAGTAGTATTCCATTGTATATATAAACCACATCTTCTTTATCCATTTGTCAGTTGATGGGCATTTAGGCACTTCATAAGAGATTCTTAAACACAAAGAACAAACTGAGGGTTGCTGGTGGGGTAGTAGGTGGGGGGATGGGCTAAATGAGACATGGGCATTAAAGGGGGACCCTTGTTGAGACGAGCACTGGGTGTTATATGTAAGTGATGAATCACTAAATTCTACTCCTGAAATCGTTACTACAGTATATGTTAACTAACTTGGATTTTAATTTTTTTAATGTTTATTTGTTTTTGAGAGAGAGAGAGAGCAGGGAAGGGGCAGAGAGAGAGGGAGACACATAATCTGAAGCAGGCTCTAGGCTCTGAGTTGTCAGCACGGAGCCTGACATGGGGCTCAAACTCATGAACTGTGAGATCATGAGTTGGATGCCTGATCCACCAGGTGCCCCAACTAACTTGGATTTAAATAAGAAAAAATAAAGTAAGGACATAGAATAATGCAAAAAAAAAATTTAAATTAAAAACTGAGGGTTGATGGGGGGGTGGGAGGGAGGGGAAAGTAGGTGATGGGCATTGAGGAGGGCACATGCTGGGATGAGCACTGGGTGTTGTATGGAAACCAATTTGACAATAAATTTCATATTTAAAAAAAAACTTAGAAAAACAAAGTTTAAAAGAAAAAAAATAAAAATTTAAAAAAGCTAATAAGAGATATGGAAAATTAATTACATGTAATAATGGCAGTATATTAAGGCTTCATGCATAAAAGTGCAATATAGGATGAATAGTATTTTAAAACTATTTTCCAATCATTCTTCCAAATCAAGGTCTTTAAAGATAATAAATTCTGTGGCAAGTAGCAATATGCCTAGAGAAGTGTCTTTAATTCAGTGTGACCATGGTTTAGAAAAGTCCAAGTTACAGTATAAAAGCAGAAGCAAACATTCATTAAATAAAATATTTAAATTGTAGTGCAATTTTTATAGAACACTAAGATATTTTTATTTTTAACATTTTTCTATTTTTCATACAAAAACATAGTTTGCCTGTCTGTAACCTGAAGTTTCCTAAATATTTATTCTATCTGTTAGAATGTATATAAAATGGGAAGTCTATCCAATTTATCAGGTACCGAGTGTGCAATGTCTCCTTTGTAATGTTCTTTTTCTTAATCAAGTGTGAGCCAGTGAGCAGTGTGTGAGGAGACATTCATGTGCATGAACAGTTTTCACTCTGAGTTAATCACACTAGAACATGTTTTAGAGGCAGTTCTATATGTCATTCAACACCTTTACGTATTTAAACTTTAGAAAGTTCCATGTCTCATGCAAGTCCTATAAAGGACATTTTCAAAGGGTTTTAGGTCTTCCTTTTTCAGTAGGGACATTTTGTTGATATATAATTGCAGTGTGAGGTATTGAAACACACCAGGGTACTGGTTTTAATGAGTCATCTGAGAACACAGAGCTAGGTAACAGGGGTGATCATAAATGTACAGTATTTTTTAAAAATTATACACATGTGAATGGGGGATGTCTATTGATTGGGGAGAAGGAGCACATGAGAAACCATGCAAGAACTGCACTGTTCTTCTTAACAGCCAAAGTCAGAGGCTTCAGCACTGCAGCTCTGATGTACAGCAAAGCTAAAAAATCATGGTTCATGCCCATCCCCACAAGACTTGAAAGTACCCCTTTCTGATATAGGAAGTTTAAACCAGTGAACTCATCATTATGCTTCCTTGTTAATGGAAGAAAGAAATGCACAGAGAAGTTCAGTAATTTCCCCAGGCCCCAGTGTTAACTATGCAAGAAAACCAGGCTTACAGCCAGCTCTTATTATACTGTTCTACTTATCATAGAATATCATAAATGTTTTGTTTCTGTGTGTCCAAATAGTCTCCACAGGGAAAAATAATAAATGGAACAGTATCTTTTTAAACTACGATAAAAAGGAGCACCTGGGTGCCTCAGTCGGTTGAGAGTCCAGCTCTTGATTTCAGCTCAGGTCATGCTCTCACAGTTTGTGATATTGAGCTCTGCACAGGATTCTATGCTGACAGGGTGGAGCCTACTTGGGATTCTCTCGCGCGCGGGCATGCCTGCTCTCTCTCTCTGCTCATGAATGTGAATGCACTCACTCTCAAAATAAACAAACAAAAAAAACCCTCACCAGCCTGTGAGCTACATCGAGGCAGAGACACTGAGCTAAGCCATACCGAGATCACTGGTCCACACAAATTGTGAGTTATTAAAATATATGTAGTCTTAAAATGCAATGTTTTGGGGCAATGTAGTCAGAAAGGAGACTATAACAGCCTACCAGGCCCAGAATGAGGTCCTGCCATGCTTTCCTTTCCGTCCTCTCTCCTGCCAGGTTCTCTCCAGCCTCTCTGGCCAACTTTCTACACTCCTTTGGTCAAACCAACTTCTGGCTCTGAGTTTCAGCACCCATTGTGGCTTCTCTCTGACACACTGCTCCTAGACTTCTTCAGGGTGGCTCCCTCTTGTCATTCTGGTTCTAGCAAGATTCTCCTAGTGACACTTTAAGACTGCCCTCCCCAACCCTCCTTCATTGCACCCTGCAGTGTTTGCACTACACCACTTTCTCTTTTCCTTCACATATCTTTGCTTTTGTGCTCTTATCTATCTCCACTTCAGACTGTGACCTCCTGGCAAGCAGGGACAACTGGGTTACTTTCAACCCCTCACTTAGGCCCACTAGGATTCCTGGCACAGGGTGAGGGTTTGGCACAGAGTTGTTGAATGAACATATGGGAAGATCTTGTGCCCCTCTTTCTACTTTTAACAAACTCAAATAGTGGAGGTGAACACTGCTGATAAAGGGAGATGCAAGTTGTTTCTGAGGCAGGGGGTGGGGAGAGACAGCCCAAAAGACCTCTGCCTAAAGGCACAGTGGGCTCTAGAAGTTTAAGGTGTATAACATAATGACTTGGCATATACATATTGTGTAATGGCTACCACAATAACTTTAGTTAACATTCACCACCAAAAATAAATATATACATTTTCCTTTGTTATATTTTAGGGTTTACTACCTTAGCACCTTTGAAATATATCACATAGCATTAATAACTTATAGAATGTTGTATGTTATATATCTCCACAAAACTGAACAAAAAAAAAAAAAACCCAGAAAACAATAAAGGAAAAAACTGCCCCAAAACTCAGTGGACATAAAAGACATGAGCCTGCCTTTCTCCTGGAGGTCAGCACCAGCACTGCATCCCAGGCAGAAACACAACCAAAAACAGGCATCTTTATTTGAGTGTCTGCATAACAGAGACTCTTCAGACCCCTAGGGTAAAGGAGCAGGACCTGAAAACTTCCAAGGCTGTGAGAGGGACATCAAGAACCTCCCTTGCTCTCTGATTCCTATCCACCCCCACAATGCCCTCTTTACTTGTGAGACATCCTAACTTACTTCCAGATGAGAACTCTCAGGGTACAACAAGCACTGATCTTGTCCTTAGACAGTGGTATGAGTGCACAGTACTCTGGCATATTCTTCTTTATCCCAAGCTCTTATCCACACAATCCCTGAAGCCTCTGTCAGTTCTAAAGGATCTCCAGGGAGTGTAAATCATTTTCTCAGGTTCTCAGTGCACAGTGGGTCATCACTGGAGATCCAAGGCCATTAGGAACTTTATGAGCATATGAAATTCTTACAGTCACCAACAGGAAGGAAGTTACTTTATATAGGAGGACACTGAACTTTTTATCATATACCCAGTCTACCCAAGGCAAGATGGTCTTATCTTAGCTCCAGGTATCCACAGATGTGGAAGACAAGACCCCAGTCCTGACTTCTTCAGGCTGGGCCAGGGATAGCCCTGAACTAGGTAGAAATCTAGAAGTGTAGGGATCCCCTCCCCATTTTTGAGCTCCCAAGCATGAAGCCAGGAGAATGGATACCCCTGTTCCATGGAAGAGCTGCTTTCATGCTCTTTATCCTCTGCCTTATGTCCCTTACCTGGTTTCTACTCTTCCTTGATTGTACCTTCATGGTCCTCACTTGAGAAGTCAATATGAGCTCTTGTGCCTGTGTACATGTGAGGATGCAGGGATGAAAATAACCCCATATGGGGAGGAAGTGGGCAGGGTTCCTAGGATCTTAGGGTCTCTCATTTCTAAAATAAACCTGAAGGGAAGGGTTGAGACTTGACCAAGGAAGCTGGAGCTTGGCCTAATCTTCAGATAACCTCCTGTGGGATGAGTCAGTACCTACTTCTTTCTGGGCCACAATTTCCCAATTGTACATCAGGATTTAAGATGTGGAACAGCATAAGCAAGTGATCAGCCAGGGTAAGTTTTCATGCTCAATTAGTACTGAATGGGGTGTCAGTGTGGGACGCTGCTCAGGTAAGCATAGGTACAGAATGCTTATTATCACAGGGGTGCATTAGGGGACAAGCCACTAGTCAACAAGGCCTCATTTCAAGACTGGTAGACAACAAAAGCCAGATGCCCTACTGAGGAGAGATTAGGCATGTTGTGCATGCATAGACAGCATATCCATCCCTTTGGTCATGAAGTGCCAGTCTCAGTGCCCTTGCCCCCTCCTCGTCCAATGACATTCCTTCTCTTTCTATTAGAAAATAACATAGATGTTGGCCATGTAAAAGCATCAGATATGAGAATTATCCAATCTGCCTTCACTCTTATCTCTGCCACTATGCACAGGGGAATATGTCCCAGAGAAGTGACCTCTCTTGTCCAAGGTCACACAGGAGAGAGATACTCCTTTTTCATTAGGAAACAACAACAACAACAAAATCCTAAAGGAAGGTTATGCAACTTAATCTTGAAATTCCCACTATGGCAGTTCTTACATTATCTGTCTTTTTGCTCCAACATCTTAGCATGTGGTCCCTATCATCAGGGCTGTCCATGGACCAGGATGGCAGTTGGAGCTTCAGGCTAGACCAACCACCCTGTCTTCATTTCAGACATCAGGCAGGAGAGCAGAAGGAGAGCAAAGCAGGCCCTCCCAGCTGTGTCATTTCTGTTTGAGCAGCCTCCCCAAAGTCCCACAGCATGCTTCTGACCACAAAAAATTGACCTGAATTTCATCTTGTCACTCCTGGCTTCAGTAGACATTGGGAACATTGCCTTGTAATTTTCTGAATGGCTGCCTGAAAAGAAATCTTTCTCTGTATAGATTAAGAGATAATGGAAAGGTGGAAACTACCAGAAGTTGAAGAGGAGAAGAGAATTTTATTGTCACACAAACTGGGCTTTTGTTCACTTTCCATAGCCTCTCTTTTCTATTTCTTTATTCAGCCACAGAAATAACAAAAGTCTTGCTTTGAAAGCAGAAATTTGAGTGGAATCCCTGATTTCTGTTCCCACCTGAATGACCAGAGAGAGGCACTAGATGGCTTCCATCTGACTGTTACTTGTAAGTAGTTCTAAGCAAATCCTTTCTATTTCATACAAGGAGTGGGATGATTCTAAGGTTGTAGCGCCTGTTAGGTAGACACCGTGTTCCTAAAGAGCTGAATCAAATTAGGTTTCTATAATTCAAAATAATACAATGTTTTGACACTTTTTATTTTCCAATAATATATACTTAGAACCTACCTGGTGCATATTATTAGTTATGATAATCTTCACAAAACAGAATAATCAAATGGTAAATAGTCAAATGTTATAATTAACTAAACATTGATGGAACTAAAAATGTATCTGGATATGTTTTAATAGGAATTATAAAAGTCAGAGAGGTTGACTTGGTAGAAATAACAACACCTAAACAAAACTTAAAATAGGAGAATCTGTAGACCTGTAGTCAGTACATGATCATATGTATTAAAAAATCAATCCAGTGGTGCCTGGATGGCTCAGTTGAGCATACAACTTTAGCTCAGGTCATGATCTCATGGTTCATGCGTTAGAGCCCTGCATTGGGCTTGTTGCTGTCAGTGAGAAAACCACTTTAGAACCTCTGTACCCCCCGTCCAACTCTCTCTGCCCTTATCCCACTCATGTTCTCTCACTCAAAAATAAATTTAAAAAAATCAATCCATTTGCGTAACCTATATTAACAGGGCGGTAAAAGATTCAATCAATTAAAAATAATGAGTAAACTAAGATTGTTTTAGTGTGATATTCACTATACATTGTGGTATAATGAGCATACAGGTTTCAGGTTCAACAAGTCTGTATAATTATATACTTGGTGATCACCACGATAAGTGTAGTCACCATCTGTCACCAAACAACGTTACAACTATCTTATTGACTATCTTGCCTGTGCTATACTTTTCATGTCTGTGATTTAATTATTTTGTAACTGGAAATCTGGACCTCTTGATCCCTTTATCAACTTCACCCATCCTCCCACCAACCTCCCCTCTGTTGTTTTTTGTATTTAAAAATCTGTTTTTTGTGGGTTTCTTTCTGCTTTGCTTGTTTTGTTTATTTTTTAATATAATTTATTGTCAAATTGGTTTCCATACAACACCCAGTGCTCATCCCAAGAAGTGCTCTCTTCAATGCAATCACCCACTTTCCCCTACCCCCCACCCACCATCAACCCTCAGTTTGTTCTCAGTATGTAAGAGTTTCTTATGGTTTTCCTCCCTCCCTCTCTGTAACGTTTTCCCCTTTCCCCTCCCCCATGGTGTTCTGATAAGTTTCTCAATACCCACATATGAGTGAAATTATATGGTATCCGTCTTTGACTGACTTATTTCACTTAGTATAATACCCTCCAGTTCCATCTATGTTGCTGCAAGTGGCCAGATTTCATTCTTTTTCATTGTCAAGTAGTATTCCACTGTATACAAAAACTACATCTTCTTTATCCATTCATCAGTTGATGGGCATTTAGGCTCTTCCCATAATTTAGTTATTGTTGAAAGTTCTGTTATAAACATTGAGGCACATGTGTCCCTATGCACCAGCACTCCTGTATCCCTTGGGTAAATTCCTAGCAGTGCTATTGCTGGGTCATAGGGTAAGTCTATTTTTAATTTTTTGAGGAACCTCCACGCTGTTTTCCAGGGCAGCTGCACCAGTTGGCATTCCAATCAACAGTGCAAGAGGGTTCCCGTTTCTCTACATCCTCACCAGCATCTATAGCCTCCTGATTTGGTCATTTTAGCCACTCTGACCAGCATGAGGTGGTATCTCAGTGTGGTTTTTATTTGTATTTCCCTGATGAGGAGTGATGTCGAGCATCATTTCATGTGTCTATTGGGCATTGGGATGCTTTCTTTGGAAAAATGTCTATCCATGTCTTCTGTTCATTTCTTCACTGGATTATTTGTTTTTCAGGTGTGGAGTTTGGTGAGTTGTTTATAGATTTTGGACACTAGCCCTTTATCCGATATGTCATTTGCAAATATCTTCTCCCACTCCATCAGTTGCCCTTTAGTTTTGTTGATTGTTTCCTTTGTAATGCAGAAGCTTTTTATCTTCATGAAGTCCCAATAGTTCATTTTTGCTTTTAGTTCCTTTGCTTCTGGAGATGTGCCTAGTAAGAAATTGCTGCGGCTGAGGTCAGAGAGGTTTTTTCCTGCTTTCTCCTCTAGGGTTTTGATGGTTTCCTGTCTCACATTCAGGTCCTTTATCTATTTTGAGTTTATTTTTGTGAATGGTGTCAGAAAGTGGTCTAGTTTCATCCTTCTGCATGTTGCTGTCCAGTTCTCCCAGCACCATTTGTTAAAGAGACTGTCTTTTTTCAATTGGATATTCTTTCTTGCTTTGTCAAAGATTAGTTGGCCATACTTTTGTGGGTCCAGTTCTGGAGTCTCCATTCTATTCCATTGGTCTATGTGTCTGTTTTTGTGCCAATACCATGCTGTCTTGATGATGACAGCTTTGTAGTAAAGGCTAAAGTCTGGGATTGTGATGCCTCCCATTTTGGTTTTCTTCTTCAATATTACTTTGGCTATTTGGAGTCTTTGGTGGTTCCATACAAATTTTGGGAATGTTTGTTCTAGCTTCGAGAAGAATGCTGGTGCAATTTTGATTGGGATTGCATTGAATGTGTAGATCGCTTTGGGTAGTATTGACATTTTAACAATATTTATTCTTCCAGTTCATGAGCACGGGATGTTTTTCTGTTTGTGTCTTCTTCACTTTCCTTCATAAGCTTTCTATGGTTTTCAGCATACATCTGAAAACATCTTTTACATCTTTGGTTAGGTTTATTCCTAGGTATTTTATGCTTCCTGGTGCAGTTGTGAATGGGATCAGTTTCTTTATTTGTCTTTCTGTTGCTTCATTATTAGTGTATAAGAATGCAACTGATTTCTGTACATTAATTTTGTATCCTGCGACTTTGCTGAATTCATATATCAATTTTGCAGAGTTTTGGTGGAGCCTATCAGGTTTTCCATGTAAAATATCATGTCATCTGCAAAAAGTGAAAGTTTGACTTCATCTTTGCCAATTTTGATGCCTTTGATTTCCTTTTGTTGTCTGAATGTTGATGCTAGGACTTCCAACACTATGTTAAACAACAGTGGTGAGAGTGAATATCCCTGGCGTGTTCCTGGTCTCAGGGGGAATACTCTATTTCCCCATTGAAGATGATATTAGCCGTGGGCTTTTTATAAATGGCTTTTATGATGTCGAAGTATGTTCCTCCTATCCCGACTTTCTTGAGGGTTTTAATCAAGAAAGGATGCTGTATTTTGTCAAATGCTTTTTCTTCATCTATTGACAGGATCATATGGTTCTTATCTTTTCTTGTATTAATGTGATGTATCACATTGATTGATTTGCGAATATTGAACCAGCCCTGCATCCCAGGAATGAATCCCACTTGATCATGTTGAATAATTCTTTTTATGTGATATTGAATTCGATTTGCTAGTATCTTATTGAGAATAAAGAAGGAGGTGTGGAAAAAGAAACAAAGATAAAGTTACCCAGACAGAGAAACTAAAGGGCTTGATTATTCCAGAGAGAGAAAGGAAAGAAGTAGGTGTAGAACATATATCAAGAGAATGGATTAAATATGTCTGCTTAAACAAACCAACAGAGTAACCAGACTAGAGGAGGGAAGAGATTTGAAGGAGAAAAGGAAGGAAGAATATAAATAGCAAGAATTGTCTGAGAATTAATCCAGGCAATGCAGCAGTGCTGGTCTGGAGAAGGGGGCTGTCTGGTTCCTCAGTGTCTATCCCACTCCAGTAGATACAGTTACCTGGCACAGAGGAGTGTGGTTTGGTGTAGATGGGTCCCACTTCCACTGTGGACTCTGTGAACTGATCTCTGAGGCCCCATGTTGCTGGTGGTGGGAAGAAAAATGACGACCACCCCGCAGTCTCTTCTCCACAGACTTGGTGTCCCAAATCACTCTGTTCAAGCTGTTCTCACTGTGCTATGGGTGCAGAGGACGCAGTCTGCCTCACTCCACCAACTCCCGTGCCCCAGTGCTTGGCTAGGATTCAAACCCCCCTCTCTGTGCACCCTGATACTGGGGAAGTGTCTCTCCATGCCACCCAATATGTGGTCCCAGCTGGTTTTGTCTTATCCTGCAGCCCTTCAGGAAGGGGACCGCTTTCTCCTACTGCAGACAGCGTCCTGACCTAGCCACTAAGCCTGGGGTTGGCTCCCCTCCTCCCCAGGTGTGTGAACAGGGCAGCCAGCTCCAGTCTGGAGAAAGTCCCACAGTTAGAGATGGGATCCCTCTCTGTCCCAATCGGAGGTTTATCTCTTGTCCACATACAGCCTTAAGCTTCCCCAGACTCTCTTTCTCTTCCCCTTGTCTCTCCACAGAAGGGGATCCCTTCCCTCTGTGCCAGCGTGGCCCATTGTATCTCTCCCAGTCCACAATCACCCACCTATGGCCCCTCAGGTTGTCCCGGTGTCTCCCTGGTAGCAGCTTAGTCTCTTTTCCTCCCAGACTCAAAGTCATTTGGCTTCAAATTTCAAAAACTTTTCTGTGTCTTGACTGTTGAAAATAATGCCTTCTGAACATGGAGATGCAGAGATTTCTTGGACATATTGTTTTGTTTGCTATGGATGTGTTCCCAGAAGTGGAATTGCTAGATTATGTTCTATTTTTAATTTCTTGAGAAATCTCCATACTATTTTCCATAGTGAGTGTACCAACTTTCTATCCCCCCAATAGTGGACAAAGGTTCCCTTTTCCCCACATCTTCACTAGCATTTATCCCTTGTCTTTTTTATGATAGCTATTCAAATTGATGTGATGTGATATATCAATGTGACCTTGGTTTGCATCTTTCTGATGGTTAGCTACATCAGGCACCTTTTTATGCACCTGTTTGTCTTTGTTTATATTCTCTGGGAAAATGCCAGAGCACTGTACACTGCATCTGGGGTCCATGGACAAGACCAGTCTGCACTGAACCTTCAGGGTCCTAATTGGATATGCAATGGTGGGTGCAGAATCACTCTTCTGGCTGAGGTGAGGGTGATGTATTAGTAAAGAGGACACCATGGGAGTGGACAGAAAAAAGAGTAGGAGGAGGCATCTGAAATCCTTTGCTTTGGAAGCTGAAGGTCCTGTTCTTTTGCCCACGTGACTCTGGAAAGCCACTGCCTTGAGGATACCCAAATAAAGGTATCCCTTTTTTCCGTGGTATGCCTGCTTGGGGCTATAATGCTAGAGCTGGAGAACAGAATTCAAGAAGTCTTCTTCCATGATACCTAGGGTGTTCTGCTGGAGGAACTGGAGCATGAAAAGTCATGTACAGGCCATTGTGGTTGTCCTCCTGCCCAGAAACAACTTGAAACTGTTAGCAGTATTTCTCTCTTCAGTGTAGGTGGTTAAAAGGGGAGATGGGCTCCAAGACCTTGTCATTTATTTATTAACTATGCACTAAGCTTTTAACCTGATGCCAGGTACCTTGTTGGGCCCATGTGTGGAGCTGAAAATACCAAGAGCTACCTGCCTTCCAGGAACTCAAGTCTAGAGATAGGCAATAGCACAAAAGCAAAGGCATGTGAAAGAAAAAAGCAAATGATGTGTGCTATGAATGAAGGCTGGAGAGTCATTGGGTAGGAAGGTATGAAAGGCCTCACTGGGGATGACATTGCTGAGAACAGAATGACAAAAGGGAGCTAGACTTGAACAAGTCATCGTGCAGTGTGTCAGGAAGAAGCTACCACTGCTTCAGACACTCACTAACAGAAGCCAGTTTGTCCAGAGGAGGTGAAAAAGGCAGCCAGTGTGGCTGGAGGGAAACTAGGAGGAGAGCAAAGGGGAGGGAGGAGGGGCAGGGAGAAGTGCTGAGGCCTGGTAGAAAGTTATCTGTTGCTCTTCTGTTACTGCATTGTCCCAATACCTTGCACTGTAAAACACATATATTTAATACCTCACAATTTTTTGTGGATGAGGAAACCAGGCACATATTAACTTGGTTCCCCAGCCTCAGGGTATGTCAGAAGCTGCAGCTGTGGCCTCAACTGAGGCTAGATTGGAAGAATATTTTCTCCCAAGTTGACTCATATGATTCAGGATGCCATTTGGACTCAGAGCCTGGGTTCCTATGTGTCTTTCAGCCTGGACACTGCCTCAGTTCTCTGCCATGTGAGCCTCTATATAATGGCAGCTCAAAACACTACTTGATTTTTGGTTAAAGAAAGGTAAAGAAAAAAGGGATAAAGAAAAAGGGAAAGGGAAAGAGGAGAGAAATGGTACATGAGAGGAAGTAACTAGGAAGTGAAAGACTATTTGAAATTGAAACTTAGACATGACTTTCCATCACATTGGCTGTATCCTATCGGTCAGAAACCAGTCGCTAGCCACTTAGGAGTTACAAAACAATATACCACAAGTCAGCATGGGGAGCCATTGTGAAGGCTGCCCCCTCATAGATTGAAATGAGACAACTGAGTCTCATTCTAAATACAACAGGAAACAACTGGTTTTACTACCATTCTACCCCATCATGGGACCCGTATTAAAATAAGGCCAAGAGGAAGAGTGGCTGTTCCATTACTACACTGATGTCTCTTTTGAATAGTACTCCATGCCACATCCCGCCCCTTTTTTTAATTCTTCCATACTTGATTTTGGGCCTCAGATACACTGGACAACAGCCCACACATATTAAATTTTTTTTTAAGTTTATTTATTTTTGAGACAGAGAGAGACAGAGCATGAACGGGGGAGGGTCAGAGAGAGAGGGAGACACAGAATCGGAAGCAGGCTCCAGGCTCTGAGCCATCAGCCCGGAGCCCGACGCGGGGCTCGAACCCACAGACCGCGAGATTGTGACCTGAGCCGAAGTCGGACGCTTAACCGACTGAGCCACCCAGGTGCCCCAGCCCACACATATTATAAATATTATCCATATATTATCCATTTACACCCGATGAGGCTCCTAGGAAGTATATTCTAGCCTGATCCCAACATGCACATTAGGAAACTATGGAATACTTGAGAGACACATTGAGTTAGGACATATAACTGGTAAAACAAAGAAAAAAAGCTGAATTCAGTTCTGTATCCTCAAAATTAGAACCCTACTTGCATTTCCAGGGAGTTGTGGCTATGGCATTTTTGACTCATTGTTTACAGTTAAGGAGATGACATTGGAGGAGAAAGATAAGCAGTCAACTATCAATAAGGGGTTCTAGATAGGTCTCATTTAAAGAAGGGCCCCAGGTACTGGAATCTTGAAAAAGTGACTTCACTTCCTTGGTGATAGGCTTCAACAGAACTTAGAACTCTGGTAACCAGGTGCCCACATTCTAGAGATGGCCTGCTTTCCAGCTCACTTGCCCAGAGTCACTCTAGAGAACAAAATGTTCTGTTGCTGTATCCCCATTTTCAGGATATGTGGGCTTAAGAAAGCCCAGAGTGAGAAACCTTTATGTCACTGTAGACATCAGCTCAGCCCTCATCTCCGAAGCTGTTGGTCATTTGGCAGGAGGCGCTCACAGGTAACACAAGGTAGCTCAGGGCAGCCCACTGGAGAGCATGCCACAACTCTGATCCTGCCCAGAGCAGGCCTACACCTCTTGCCCCTCGTGTGTGTGTGTGTGTGTGTGTGTGTGTGTGAGAGAGAGAGAGAGAGAGATCAGGGGAGGGGACAGAGGACGAGGGCTATGCCCTTCATGAGCAGAAGCAAGATGTCAGGTGTTGAAAGCCTAGCACATCTCTCATGTTCATACCCCAGGTCTTGGCAGGCAGGAGACGATAATTGCTGGGGACCAAGTTCAACTACCTATATGTTAATTACGAGCCCTAGAGTTTCTTCTGGTTTCCTCCTTGCTGGATGTCTTTACAGCTTCCCCTCTTAGCCTGTACTGTAGAGAACACAATTTCTAATGGGGATGTCCCCTTGTGGCAATGTCCAGGGAGGACCCTAAGGTCTCTTGGCCCGACTACGGGGCACTGTACTTGCAGAGCTTCACCCAAGATATCTTTGAGGAGCTGGTCCATGGCTTCAACTACGGCAGCGCCCTAGATAAGTGTCAGGTGCAGAAGGATACCAAGAATCAGCGCTGCTCTGAGGTAAGAATGGGAAGAGGGTTTTTCACACCCAGGGCCTGCACATAAATATGGGGCCAAACCTGAGGCCCTCACATTGTATTTCCACATGAGCGTCCCACAGGCCCAACCACAAAATAATCTGAATATCCAAACCTCTGCCACCAGCTATGTGGTAAGGTAGGAGGACACTCTTTACATATGTTGGAATGGTAGAGAATGCATGTATTGTGTATGTATTTTATTTTTTATATTTTGATAGAGAACATATTTAATGTTTTTAATTAATCATTTTTATTTATTTATTTATTTTTTACTTTTCATGAGGCCATGAGTATCTTTGCATTTTACTGCTGTTTTATTATTTTACCTACTTGCCCCAGATATCCTGGGTAGCACTCAGCTCCACTGTCCTTGCAGAACTTCTCCAAGCCCTTACATATCATCACACAAAACAGGGTGATTTAACACAAAATTAAGGGTGGGATGAAGCCATTCTATATGTTTCTGTAATGTCTTGTCTCTCAGAACACATTAAATTATTGTAGGCCCACCAAGTCATGAGCTGTGTTCTTATATGTCTTCATAATATTCCATAAAGGAGGTTGTGTGCCACTGTTTCAGCCTTTCAAGTCTGTTGGAACTTGACAGGATTCAATTCTGTTTTCATGTCAACAGTGATGCAGGGAAAATCTTAAGTGTCCTAAAAGAATGTTTTAGGTTGCTAGATCTGCCATAACATGGAAGCACTAATTGGGTGGAAGGACTTTGATGCCTCCTGGCTGAGATACCTGCCTCTGTCTTTTAAGAGTTTCACCCAGGAAATCTTTGATGAGCTGCTCTAAGGATTAAATTCCATCTCCCTTGACAAGCAGCAGGTGCATCAGTCCAGCAACAACATCAAGTGCTGGTATAGGGTGAGAACAGGTCCAGATTCATGTCCTTTCTCGGGACCCAGAGATGATCAGGGTAAGCCTGGAACCCAGACTACAATTGACTGGCTCCCTGGGGCCTGCTGAAGAAGGTGGTTTCCCCCAGAAACTTTCTCCCTATCAGGAACAGACCAAGCCTCATTAGCTTAGAGGAAATGCAGCCCATGCTTTTGACAATTCTCAGGACTAACCTATATGATCTTGAGCAGCATTCGAAATTCTAACCCTCTGTTTTCTCATATCTACAGTAGGGATGTTTACTGATGACTCACTGGCATAATGCTCTTAATATAGGCTATTAAAAGAAGTGCTATTGTTGCTCAGCTAAGAGAATGCTTGGAAGTTACCAATGGTTTATCATTTCCCCCATAAAACCAATTGCAATTTTAAGCCTAGAACCTTATTCTGTGTGGGCACCCGAGTCCCTTCTCTTTCACAAGTTCCCAAAGGGATGGGGGTCTTTGGTCTGAGAACCAGACCCTGATCTTCCTGGTAGTTCATGGTATTGAAGCTGACTACATGCCCCTCCTTGTCTACCCGGTGTTAAAAGGAATCAACCCTGTCCCTGGATGAGGCCTGTACAATGCTGAAGCTCAAGGAAGGCACAATGGAAAATTTTTTACAGTCCCTGCTACAATCACCTTTCCAGGATAGAAACATCTCAAACATCACAACCATTTTCTGCATATACCAGGTGTTCCCCATGGCCCAATTAGTCCTGGGACAGCAGTTCAAAAGGTGAGTGCTTGCCTCATACACAGCACAGGGGGGAGCCTCCCATTTACTACTTGTGTATCTTGGGAATGTCACTGCACCTCTATGAGCTTCACTTTCCTCTTCTGGGAGTGCGGTGGTAAGAGGATGAACCTCACAGTGTCAACTGTAGTAAACTATGGGAGAAAACATGGCATGGGCTTATCTGGTGCCTGACTCTGTAGAAAGGGCTGCTGGACATGCTGAGTATCTTTAGGTTTAATAGTTCTCTCTCTCTCCAGTGAAGAAGCTCTCAACCTCAACCCTCGCAGGCCTGTGGCACTTCTGAATTTAGAAAAGGACATGGAAAGCAGAAGTTGTCCTGTTTGCAAAGGACTTCTGAGATTCTATCTAGCTGGGCTTGGTATTTTTCCTTTATATGGCCAGACTAGGGCTTGCTGGGGGACAGGCAGAGGCACCCATGGCCCACACAGTTATCTGAAAAGTACTGGTTGGGTTAATTCAATCAACAGTATATGTTAATCACCTAGTAATGCAGGCACTTTTCTAGTCACTAAGATAATTCAGTGAATAAAGTAGACACAATGCCTTGGTGTCAATTCTAGTCAGAGAGTAGGCAATCACTCTACACTCATGTCCTTGGTTCATTATATGTGACATTTTCATGGCGTCCTCTGGGTATGAAAGGATTGTCCCTTATTTGACCATTATGACAGACTACAAGACCAAGTAAACATACTCATGTTCAGGTCTTCAGGTTCAGTAGGAGGGCCTCCTGCATCCACAGAGCAGCATAAGAGACTTTAGGGGTTGTGGCTGGAGGAGGACTTTCAGAACCATGGAACTCACAGATCTCTTGATTTCCATAGGAGGGCTTATGTTTGGGGGCTTCCTGTGAAGAAGCAAATGAGTCAAAGAGAGCTGTGGATGGGGCCCCAAAACTGGGAAGCAAAGCACAGTCTGGGTTCAGTTGGTGCCTAAGAGACCCATCCCTTCTACTGTTCTATCTGGCTCTGCCTGCTTCTCTCCATATCTACCTCTGCTTACCACAGCAACTAGGGCCAAGAACAGAAGGTGTAGTGAGAAGACTGCTCATAAATCGGCCTCAAACGTAAGCCCTATTACTGGTCTTTACTGAGGATGGCATTGACTATGCCCAAGGCCGTGGTGAGAAGAGTATCAGTGAAAAAACCAGACTCACACAGGTTTTCTGGATGACTAGGCCTTCCACTGCAAAGGCGGGGTTGGAAGTGGGCTGGGCCATCCTCTGGGATCCATAGAGAAATAATGATGCTGTGGGAGTACAGTGTGGAATAAAAGGCCAGGCCTCTGATGCTTCTCCACACATGACTCTACCCAGCACCCTCTCTCCCATCTTGAGTACATGGCCTGACCAGAAATTTCAGGATACCTGGCAGTCTCTGAATTTTACCAGTTTCAAAGTAAAGACAGCCTATGTGGATATGAAGCTGCATGACTGGAACCTGAAGAACCACACCGCCCTTATCCTGGTGCATCAGGAAACTCTGGAGCCCACTGAGGCAGAGTCAGATGGTAAAGGGGATTAAAATCTGGGAAGACTAACTGGGGTGGGGTTCATGGGCTGAATATTGTTTTGAAAGCAATGGTACCTGTCCTGTTTTTGGGAAGGCACCTGGAAAGTCAGTTATGTGGATGAACCTTTCTCTTTATCCTGGTCCAGTGCCAGCCCCAGGGCTCCTTCCAGTTGCAGAGCCAGAAAAGGGGTCTACTATGGAACTAGAGACAGCGCCAGTTATGTTTCAACCATCACCTCAAGCGTCAGAGCCAGCATCACCTCCATCAGCTGTTCCAGAACTGGAACAAGTGCTAACATCTTCTTCAGCATATGTGCCAGGTCCACAGCTACAATCAGCTCAATCATCAGCTTTACTTAGAATTTTAACTCCAGCTCTAAAAATAGAGACAGAGCCAACTCCAGCGCCAGAGCCTTCCTGCCACGGGCATGTGACCCCAAAGAACCAGCTGAATGAGGAGAAGCCCAGCCTCATGGACTTCCCTCCCAAGCTGGTGGCAGAGCAGCTAACGTACATAGATGCGGTAAGAAGCTGGGCTCTCAGGGCAGGACAGGGCAGGGCACTTTCTACATTTTTGCCGTCAGCTAACCCAGACCTGCCTTTCCCTGATGTGGACTACTATAGTCCGGGTCCAAATTTCAGCTCGACCACTTATCAACCATGTTACCCTGCCAAGGTCCTTAAATCAAGCTTTCACTGTCCAGCTGCAAACTGTAGAGATAGGCACTGATAAGAATTGATGCAGAGTTACTGTGTAGATTAAATGAGATAGAACAGCTAGAAAAATGGGTAGGCCCTGGTCCTTCAGGTGGAGGAAGACAGCTCACTGGGTGCAGTCAAGTCCATGGGTCACCCACCCATCTTCCTTGGAGTCTTAACACCCTGTGCACTTATTAGGCATCTGACATGTACATAACTACAAGGGGAAACAGAGAAACCTATGGTTGTAACTGTCATGGGGGAATGTGCATCGAAAGGAGAGTAGGACCAAAGGGAAAAACAGGTGGAGTGGAAAATGCCCCCTTGTGAGGAGTCACATTGAACTGTCATCTAGAGGCTGGGGTTAGCAAGGATGACCAGGGTACAAATTCTCTCCTTCCTTCCCTGCCAGTATTCACTCCTAGGTCTTCCTGTACTTGACTCCCTCAGTGAAAATAGAATGGAATGAAATCCAGGGATTCCAATCAGGCTCAGGCCACATTCTCAGCTTCAGGAACTAAAGCTCTGACCTGGTAACCTCCTACCTAGGACACTAATCCTGAATGTGAAATGGCTGGCTGAACACTCCTACCCTCCCCACCCCATTCTCTAGGAGCTGTTCAAGAAGGTGCTGCCTCATCAGTGCCTGGGCTCCATCTGGTCCAAGCGGAATAAGCCTGGTAATGAGCACCTGGCACCCACAGTCTGTGCTACCGTCACCCAATTTAACAGTGTGGTCAACTGTGTCATCACCACCTGCCTTGGAAACCCAAGAATGATAGCCCAGGACAGGGCCATGGTGGTGGAGCACTGGATAAAGGTGGCCAAGGTATTTTATGGGAGGCCAAGATGAGTCACTCTTCTGAGCCTTGGAAACTGATATTTCCTTTATCAATTCTCAGGGTTGGAGTCCCTAGTCTAAGCCCTAGGGTCTGCACAGTCCCTAGGCTCTTCCCTCCAGGGACATGCTGACCTTTACTTGCATGTCCCAATGGTGGAACGCTCAGTTCCTACCTGGCTCCTTCCTTGGAATGAGCTAAAATCTTCCCTCTCCCCAGCAGTGTTACTCTTTGGGTCTTATATGTGCCCTTCTGCAGGCACCTGGATATCTGTCATCTTGGAGGGAAAATTTAAACTGAGGGAGACTGATACTTTAGAGCAAATAGGACTCCTGCTACCCACATGACCACTCATTCTCTTCCCTCCCCAGGCCTGTCAAATCATGCGGAACTACTCTTCACTGCATGCCATCCTCTCTGCTCTGCAGAGTGCCTCAATTTACTCTCTGAAGAAGACATGGGAGAAAGTTTCCAGGTGAGTATGCCTCTCTCCATAGAAGGATCAGGGTGGATGAGGGATTTCCCATATGCACATCTTTTCCCCCTCAGTAACTGGGACCCTCCTGGGAGGCAGCAAACCCTGGCAATAGAACCTGGGCTGGTGTACAGGTCTATAACCCACCCTGGAGAATAGTCCACCCTGACTCCAGCTACAGAAATATTTTTTCTTAAATATCACGCACTGAGTTGACCCAAATTAAATATTATCAAGCGCTTACTTTACAGCAACAAAACTCTCTGCCCAATTGAAACCACACCTGACTGAAACAGAGTTGCTCAATTAATATGGAAATGGTGGCACTGGATGACTCACATGAGAGCTCCCTCCATGTCCTACAAACACCTTAGTTCTCAGAGGAATCCAGAGAAAACCCTAATACTGGCAGTTTGACTTTTTGGAGTACTCAAATAAGAGGGACTTACATTCAAGCCACATGATTCCTATAATTTTTTCTGCCATTTTTTCCTCTATTCAGGAAGAGCTTTCAAAAATTTAAAAAGCTGTGCACTGAAGATAACCCACAGAGAAGGGAACTGTTCCTGAAGGTATCATGGGAGGAGGAGGTTTGGGAAGAGAGAGGGTGGGGCCTGAGGGAACAGGGTCCTGAGTGGATGAAGAAAGACTGCTGTGTAGGGGAATGATCTGAAGCATTCCTTGGGGAGGTGAAGCCTTTGGTATGAATATGGTTACAGTTTGGGGTGAAGATTCCATTGGGGGTGGAGCAAGAAGGTGCTGTTCAACCAGATGCTATAGACACCCTGTCTCTCCATATTAACAGCTAGTCCAGATGGGGACCTGTATACAGCTTGAGAGCCCAGAGGACAGCCCTCTGCTCAGTAGTGGGGTTGGGATGGGTGGAGGGAAACAATAATGATAGTAATAGGACACTGAGTCCTCAGAAGACCATGTGATGTAGGTGGTGTTCTCACTTTTCTCAATGAGAAAACAAGCTCAGGAAGGCCAGGCTGCAAGTTCAAGGTCACACATGGAGTGAATGTTGGAGCTGAGATTGTGCTAGAATCACTCACAGCATGTTTAAGGATAATGTAGCATTGGTACCAGCTGACTTGGGTCAGATGTCCAGGGTCTCAAGTCAAAGATGGTGGGGGGGGGGGAGTGGACTGAGGATATTATGGTCTCAATGAACTTGTCCTTGCCCCTGCAGGAGCGGCCATCTAAATGGGCCACCCTGATGATGAGCCGCCAGAGAGCCCAGAAAAGGCTGCAGAAGAAGGTGAGTGTTCCTGGGGAATAGAGCCTCCAGAGTGAGAGGAGAAGGGCTCCTCTCTGACAGCTGGAGGCCTCCAGATCAAGACAGGTGGACCTTTCTACTCCAGCTCCTCCTCTTGTTGCCACAGCTTCCAAAACTCTTATTTTAAAGTGACTGGGAGGAGGGTCTATCCAGCTGGATGCAGAATGGATTTGTGGGTGGAGAGGGGCCTAGGACTACATACAATTTGATTTTCTAAAAGCAGGCCCTGGTGGTGATTAGGAGAAGTCTGATGTCCTTGGAGGGTGAGGGTAAGGGGGAATTGAGAGGCGGCTGCTAGGGATCCTAGGCTGCTCCATGTGAGAACCTGGGGTGGACCAGGAGGCTGAAGCATTTTCAAGGGAGGGTCCCTGTGTGCACCTGAGAGCAGGGACTCATCCCACCCCTACTCTAATGACACAGGGTGTTGTCCCCTTCCTTGGCACTTTCCTCACTGACATGGTGATGCTGGACACTGCAATGGAGGACTATCTGAAGGTGAGTGAACCTCTAGATTGTGTAGGAGGGCCCAGAATCCTGAGGTTTGGGAGTGGAGAACCCCTGTAATGAGTCCTGAGACCTCAGTACTTGGCAAACCTCCCCTCATGAGAGCTTCACAGCTACCCCTGTGAGCTAGAGTTTCTCATCTCAGTGATGAGTGAAGGGAGTTTGCACTTATGACACTGGTCCTGGTGCCCAAGACTGTCTGAATGCAAAGCTGCATGAAGTTTGTCTGAGTTGACCTCAGCCTCTCCCTCTCAGGCTGCTTATGGGGGGAGAGCAAAGTCAGGCACCTCCACATCGGCAAGCACTTACATAGCCTAACAGCCCCCTCCCCCCAGAGGTTTCAGCCTCCCCTTCTGTCATCAGAGAGGGTTGTGCTATAAGGTGCTTGACTGTCCACCCCATGTCCTCCTTTCTCTGGACCCCAGAGCCTGGCTTATATCCCAGTCCTGTTATCTGTGTATGGACAGTCTTCTAGTGTGTCCTGGCACGAGAACAACATGAGAAAGGATGTGTATAAGGAACAAGCAATAACAAGGGGCTCTTTCTGATGGACTTTGGCTATTTGCTTTCTAGGGCGATGAGATCAACCATAAGAAAAAAACTAAGGTGAGCATTTGTGGCACTTCCTATTAGGGAAGTGTAGGGGAGTGGATACCAGAGATGCCCCTGGGAAGAATATTTCTTGGCTTCATCCCCTCCATCACACATTTACTGGAATAGTTTGATAATGAAAAAGTGTAAGACCCATCCATCTGGTAAGTGAAGTCAGGGGAGTGGCATCAGGGATAACTTCCTGCAGGAGGAGGGGCTATTTATACTCACCTCTGCGAACAGGTTGAGACTGGATGAATTTATCAGGGAAGGAAGGCTGCCACATGTGCAAAGACCTAGGACTGGTCCCCTATCCCACTGCTCAACCCACCCAGGCTCTGTGTGCATCCTGTTCTTCTCTTGGCCTAGGAATACGAAGTAATGAAAGAGATCATGCTCCTCCAGGTGGCTGCAGATAACTACACTCTAGAACCGAAGGAGCAGTTTAGAGCCTGGTTCCAGGCTGTGGAGCGACTCAGTGAGGATGAGAGGTGAGGCCCATCAGGAGCTGAGCAAAGGCGTGGACTCTTTCTGGTGGCCACTCTAGGGATCCTGCATCCATGGCTCCCTGGGCAGCCTCAAGCCTTGTTTCCTGGTGATCACTGGAACACCAGATTCCAGCTACTGGGAAAACACTGGGAGAGACACCTGAATTGTAGCTCCTGGTCGACTCACAGGTGTCATTCTCTCTTTAGCTACATCCTGTCCTGCCAGCTGGAGCCCCAATCCTAACTGACCAGTGGAACTCAAGAACAAGAAGAATTGGCCACAATCAAGCTCAGGACTGAGTGAATGTCCAGTGATAGTGCAACCTTTCCTCAGCAGCTTGGACACTTGCTGTGATGAATCCCATCTCCTTGACACTTTTTCCTCCCATCTATTTACCTACTTGGAGTGGCAATATTTATCTTAAATAGTAAAAGCTAGATTTGAATATTATTATATTAAAGCCTTCTTTCTTTTATAGCCCAGGAGTTTGGTTTGGTTCTATTACTTCCTACAGCAACTTAAATGGTGTACAGACTCTCATATTCTTTCTTGAACTAAGAAATCTTACAGAGTCATCAGCTATTGTATGTGGGAGGAAGGAGAAGAGCCAGCCCTCCTCCCAAATTCCTCTTAGAGAACAGGTTAATTTCAGTATAATGAATTTGGGTAAAAAAGAAGAGACAGCCCCTCAGAATTACTGAGATTTAGAGGTTGAAGTTACTTTCACAGGAATGGCAGCAACCATTGAAATTAGATGTCCTTAAGTGTAACAATTTCCAGGACTACTACCTGCCCCAGGACAGTGGCTGCTTTCTACACTTTAAAGGAAAAGGTTTGTTTCCTGCTTCTTTTATTGAGGTGTTGTTTTTTCTTTTGGAGTTTTTTTTTTTTTTTTTTTACCAAATATTTGAAACTTTAAGTTTTCTAGTTCAAACTCTGGAATTGCATTAGCCAAAAACATGTAAAGAGGTCAAACCCTACATGTGGAAAGGATAAGGACAGGAGAAGGTAATTTGCAAATTGACTAAGGGCAGGCAGGACTTTCCATTTTCATTCTTCCTCTAGGGGCTCCATGTTAACACTTTACCTAGATTTAAATCCTCCAGGGATCCCTTTCAATGACCTCTGAATCCCCTCCTCTGCTTGTTTTGTATTTGGGGGAAAGATGTGTGATGTACTTTTATGGCCACAGCTGCTGAACATGGTCCCATAAACATCTATGCTAAGAGCTAGGATGTCTAGCATTCCTGCATTTCCTTATGCAGCTTTTTTTTTTACATTAGTTAACATACAGTGTAGTCTTGGTTTCAGGAGTAAAACCCAGTGAATCATCTCTTACATTTGATACCCAGTGCTCATCCTGAAAAGTGCCTGCCTTAATGCCCATCACTGATTTAACTCACCTTCAAACCTACTGTCACCCTTAACCCTCAGTTTGTTCTTTGTATTTAAGAGTCTCTTATGGTTTGCCTACCTCTCTGTTTTTATCTTATTTTTCCTTCCCTTCCCCTATGTTCATCTGTTAAGTTTCTCAAATTCCACATATGAGTGAAATCATATAATATCTGTCTTTCTCTGACTGACTTATTTTGCTTAACATAATACCCTCCATTTCCATCTATATTGTTGCAAATGACAATACTTCATTCTTTTTCATTGCCAAGTAGAATTCTATTGTGTGTGTCTGTATGTGTGTGTGTCCCACATCTTTTTGTTTTAATGTTTAGTTTTGAGAGACAGAGTGTGAGTGGGGGAAGGGCAGAGAGAGAGGGAGACACAGAACATGAAGCAGACCCCAGGCTCTGAATTGTCAGGACAGAGCCCGATGTGGAGCTCCAACTTACAAACCGTGAGATCATGATCTGAGCCAAAAGTGGGAGTTTAACCAACTGAGCCACCCAGGCGCCCATTTTACATTAGTACATCTTCTTAATCCATTCATCAGTTGATGAGTTCATGGACATTTGGATTTTTTCCATAATTTGAATATTGTTCATGGCTCTGCTATAAACATCAGGGTGCCTGTGCCCTTTCAAATCAGCACTCCTGTATCCTTTGGATAACTTCCTAATAGTGAAATTGCTGAGTTGTAGGGTAGTTCTATTTTTAATTTTTTAAAGAATCTTCATACTGTTTTACAGAGTGACTGCACCAGTTTTCATTACCACCAACAGTGCAATAGGGTTCCCCATTCTCCACATCTTTGCCAAATCTGTTGTTTCCTGAGTTGTCAATTTTTGCCATTATGACACGTGTGAGGTTGTATCTCATTGTGGTTTTGATTTGTATTTCCCTGATGAGGAATGATGTTGAGCATCTATTCATGTGTCTGTTTGCCATCTGGATGCCTTTTGGAAAAGTGTCTATTCATGTTTTCTGCCCATTTCTTCACCGGATTATTTGTTTTTTGGGTGTTGTGTTTGGTAGGTGTTTTATAGATTTTGGATACTAATCATTTATCTTATATGTCATTTGAAAATATCTTCTCCCATCCCTCAATTGCCTTTTAGTTTTATTGATTATTTACTTTGCTGTGCAGAAGCTTTCTATCTTGCTTGATGGGGTCCCAATAGTTACTTTTTGTTTTGTTTCTCTTGCCTTTGGAGACATGTCAAGTAAGAAGTTGCTGCAACTGAAGTCAAAGAGGTTGCTGCCTGTTTTCTCCTGTACAATTGTGATGGTTTAATGTCTCACATGCACTTTGAATTTATTTTTGTGTAAATTGGAAGTGGTTCGGGTTCATTCTTCTGCATTTTGATGTCCAGTTCTCCCAGCACCACTTTATAAAGATATCGTCTTTTTTCCATTGGATGCTCTTTCCTGCTTTGTTGCAAATTAGTTGGCCATATAATGTGGGTCCATTTATGGGTTCTCTATTCTATTCTATTGATCTATGTGCCTGTTTTTGTGTCAGTATGATACTGTCTTATGATTACAGCTTTGTAATACAAGTTAAAGTCCAGGATTCTGATGCCTCCAGCTTTTGTTTTCTTTTTTAACATTACTTCAGCTATTCAGGGGGCATTTGTGGTTCCACACAAATTTTAGGATTTTTCTAGCTTGTGAGGATTGCTGATGCTATTTTGATAGGGATTGTGTTGAATGTGTAAATTGTTTTGGGTAGTTGTGACATTTTAACAATATTTGTTCTTACAATCCATGAGCATGGAATTTTTTTTTTCATTTCTTCTGTCTTCAATTTCTTACATAAGCCTTCTATAGTTTTCAGCATACAGATCTTTTACCTCTTCCATTATGTTGATTCCTAGATATCTTGTGGTTTTTTTGAAATTGTAAATGGGATTGATTCCTTAATATACCTTTGGGCTATTGTTTCATTATTGGTATATACAAATGTAACCCATTTCTGTACATTGATTTCATACACTGTGTCTTTGCTGAATTCATGTACCAGCTCTAACAGGTTTTGTGTGTGTGTGTGTGTGTGTGTGTGTGTGTGGCATATTTTGGGTCATCCATGTACAGTATCATATCATCCATGAAGAGCGAAAGTTTGACTTATTCTTTGTCAGTTGGATGCCTTTTATTTCATTATGTTGCCTGATTGCTTAGGCTAGAACTTCCAACACTATGTTGAACAACAATAATGAGAGTGGACATCTCTGTCATGTTCCTGATCTCAGGGGGAAAGCTCTCAGTTTTTCCCCATTGACGATGATATTAGTTGTGGGCCTTTCATATATGGCCTTTACTATCTTGAGGTATATTCCTTCTATCCCTACTTTGCAGATTTTTATCAATGAAGAATGCCATATTTTGTCAAGTGCGTTTTCTGCGTCTATTGTCAGGATCATATGACTTATCCTTCCTTCTATTAGTGTGGTGTATCACGTTGATTGATTTGCAAATATTGAACCAGCCCTGCAGCCCAATGAATCCTACTTGATCATGGTGAATAATTCATTTAATATACTGTTGAAATCAACTTTCTAGTATCTTGTTGATAATTTTTGCATCCAGGTTCATCATGGATATTGGGCTATAATTTCCCCTTTTTAGTGGGGTCTTTGTTTTTGGAATCAAGGTAATGCTAGCTTTATAGAATGCATTTGGAAGCTTTCATTCCATTTCTATTTTTTGGAACAGTTTGAAAACAATAGGATTAATTTTTTAAATGCCTGGGAGAATTCCCCTGGGAATCCATTTGGCCCAGGATTCTTATTTGTTTGGAGATTTTTGATAACTGATTCAACATCTTCATTGGTTATGGGTCTGTTCAAATGTTCTTTTCTTCCCATTTGGGTTTTTGTAGTATGTGGTTGTCTAGGAATTTTTCCATTTCCTCCAAATTGTCAGTTTGCTGGCATATAATTTTTCATGGTATTGTCTAATTGTTTGCATTTCTGTGGTGTTAGTTGTGATCTCTCCTCTTTCATTCATGATTTTATCTATTGGGTTTTTTTTTTTTCCTGGCTAGGGATTTATCAATTTTGTTTCTTCTTTAAAAAAACCACAACAGATCTTAGTTTCATTGATCCGTTCTACTGTTTTTTTTTTATTCTATACTGTTTATTTCTGCTCTAATCTTTACTATTTCCCCTTATCTGCTGGTGTTGGGTTCTATTTGCTGCTGTTTTTCTAGCTCCTTTATGTGTAAGGTTAGGTTGTATATTTGGGACCTTTCTTCCTTCTTGAGATAGGCCTGAATTGCAATGTATTTTCCTTTTAGGACTACCTTTGCTGCATCCCAAAGGATTTGGACTGTCCTGTTTTCGTTTTCATTTGCTTACATTTTTAAAAATATCTTCTTTAATTTCCTGGTTGATCCATTCATTCTTTAGTAGGATGTTCTTTAACTTCCATGTATTTTCGGTTTTCCAAATTTTTTCTTGTGTTTGGTTTCAAGTTTCATAGTGTTGTGATCTGAAAATATGCATGGTATTATCTCAATCTTTTTGTACCTGTTGAGGGCTGTTTTGTGACTCAGTATGTGATCTATTTTGGAGAATGCTCCACGTACAATCAAGAATAATGTGTGTTCTGCTACTTTAGGATGTAAAGTTCTGAGTATATCTTTTAAGTCCATCTTGTCCAACGTGTCATTTTTTCCTTATTGATTTTCTGCCTAGATGATCTGTCCATTGTTGTAACTGGAGTACTGAAGTCACAATAACAGTCTTATTATCAATAAGTTTGCTTATGTCTGTGATTGACTGAATTATATACTTGGGTGCTCCACTTTGGAGGCATAAATATTTACAACTGTTAGCTCTTTGTGATGGATAGACCCCTTAATTATAATATGATGCCTTCATTAATGTCTTGTTACAAGCTTTGTCTTAAAATCTAGTTTGTCTGATATAAGTATGGGTACTCCAGCTTTCTTTTGATGTCTGTTACCATGATATATGTTCTCTATCCTCTCACTTTCAATCTGCACATGTCCTCTGATCTGAAATGAGTCTTTGGGCCAACATGGCAGAGAAGTAGGGGGATCCATACTTCCCACCTCTCTCAAACAAAGAGGTGCTGAAGCCAAAGGACTTTGAACTCCAGAGTCTGGTATGAAGAGACTGAATCTACCAAGAAGAAAATGGGAAAACCAGAGAAAAGATAGGTGGGTGATTGCAAACTGTGGGAAATAAAAAAAGTCCATGTGAGTATGGAAGGTAGGGACCCCCTTCTGCGGAGAGACAAAGGGAAGAGAAAGAGCAGCTAGGGAAGTGTAGGACCATATCTGGGCAGGAGAAAGACCTCAGACTTAGACTGAGAGGGATCCTATCTCTAACTGCAGGGCTTTCTTCAGACTGGGGCCGGCTCCCTGTTCTTGCACCTGGGGAGTAGGGGAGCCAGCCCTGGGTGTGGTGGTAGGTCAGGGTGCATGCAGTCCACAGTGGGAGAAAGTGGTCATCTCCCTGGAGGGCTGTGTGATAGTACAAAGCCTGTGTCTGCCACCCCTGGGCTCAGTGGCTTGGCCTAAGGTGCAGTACACAGTGGGACAAAGCATCCCCCTCCCTGGAGTGCTGTGGGAAAAGACAAAGCCCGCCTGCTGCCTGCATCTGCCACCCCCAGGTCTCAGCAGCGAGGTTGGCAGTGCAGTCTGCAGTAGGAGAAGGCAGTCCTCCCTGAAGTGTGCCAGCACAGACAAAGACAGCCGGGACCACATATCGGACCGCACTAAGAGGCGCTTCCCCAGTGCCAGAGTGTACAGAGTGGGACTTTGAATCCTAGCCAAGCACAGAGTCAGGGGAGTTGGCAGAGTGAGAAGGACCATCCCGTCTGCACCCACGGCACAGAGAGAATGACACAGTCCACTGGGTCTAACTCCGTGAAGAAGACACTGGGGGATCGCCATTCCCCCTCCACTACCACCACCAAGGTGGGGACTCAGGGATCAGTCCCAGGGCCCATAGTGCAGGTGGGTCCAGACTACAAGGGATGACACCCCTTCACACTGGGTAACTGAGTATCTAATGGAGCTGGACAGACACTGTGGACAGCTCCCCCAGACCAGTGCTGCAGCACTGCCTGGATTAACTCTAGGTCACCTCTGGATATATAGATATATTCTACCCCCATCTCTCCTCCTTATCTCTTCCCTCCTCTAGGCTGGTTAGTCTTGTTTATGGTTTGTCTAAATGGATATATTTAATACATGCTCTTGATACATGTTCTACACCTCCTTCTTTACATTCCTTCCTCTCTCTCTGGAATAATCAAGCCATATAGTTTCTCTGTCTAGGTAACTTTATTTTGGTTTTTCTTCCCTGCATCCTTCCTTATTTTCCTTTCTCTCCCTCTAGATTAAGACTTTTAGTTTCTCTGACTAGTCAATGTTTATGTTTTTCTTCATCCCTGCTCCTGTCATTTCTCTTTGTCTGTGCTCTCCCATCAGGACTGCCTCCACCATGTTCTTTACTTGCAGTTGGTGTTTGTGGGATTTTTGTTTTAGTTTTCAGTTTTTTAGCTTTCTTTGTTTCTCTTATTTGTTTGCTTGCGTGTTTTTGTCTCCTGTTTGTCTATCTGTTTTCCTTTACAAGGCTACTCCAAGTAACAAAGCGCACCGGGTGGAGGGTGAAAATACCACTAGAGTAGGGAAATAAAATAACCAACATCACAACAGAGAGCAAGTAAAAATCTCCAAAAAAAAAAAACAAAAAAAAAAAAAAAAACACCTCCTGAAGGGCCAGGCACTGGACAGTGTGTGACCTTCCATTCAATATTGCAGTGCTCACAGGTGCAGAGAAGACACAAGCTTTTAAAATGCATAAGGAACAACAACAAAAAAAAAACTAGCCAAAATGACAAAACGAAAGAATTATCCTCAAAAGAAACTCCAGGAAGTAGCCACAGCTAACGAATTGATCAAAACCAATTTAAGCAATATAACTGAATATGAATTTAGAATAATACTCATAAAATTAATAGCTGGGCTTGAAGAAAGAATACAGGGCAGCAGAGAATCTATTGCTACAGAGATCAAGAGAATAAGAAACAGGCATGAGGAGTTAAAAAATGCTGTAAATAAGGTGCAAAATAAAACGGAGGTGACCACAGCTCAGATTGAAGAGACAGAGGAGAGAATAGGTGAATTAGAAGATAAAATTATGAAAAAAGAGGAAGCTGAGAAAAAGAGATAAAAAAATCCAGGAGTACGAGGGGAGAATTAGAAAACTAAGTGATGCAATCAAAGAGAACAATATCGGTATCATAGGAATTCCACAAGAAGAGAGAGAGAAAGGGGCTGAAGGTGTACTTGAACAAATCATAGCTGAGAGCTTCCCTGATCAGGGGAAGGAAAAAGGCAGTGAAATCCAAGAGGAACAGAGACCTCCCTTCAGACGTAACATGAATCGATCTTCTACAAGACATATCATAATGAAACTGGCAAAATACAAAGATAAAGAGAATTCTGAAAGCAGCTAGGGATAAATGGGTCCTAACATACAAAGATAGACACATAACTGTAGTAGCAGACCTATCTACTGACACTTGGCAGGCCAGAAAGGAATGGCAGGAAATCTTCCATGTGATGAACAGAAAAATTATGCAGCCAAGAATCCTTTATCCAGCAATCCTTTATCCTAGTCTGGCATTCAGAATAGAAGGAGAGATGAAGGTTTTCCCAAACAAACAAAAACTGCAGGAATTCATCACCACTAAACCAGCCCTACAAAAGATCCTAAGGGAGATTCTGTGAGTGAAATGTTGCAAGGACCACAAAGTACCAGAGACATCACTACAAGCATGAAACCCTACAGATATCACAATGATTGTAAACCCATATCTTTCTCTTTTTTAAAAATAATTATCATTGATTTGTATTTTTTTAATATGAAATTTATTGTCAAATTGGTTTCCATACAACACCTAGTGGTTATCCCAACAGGTGCCCTCCTCAATACCCATCCATATCTTTCAATAATAACACTGAATGTAAATGGACTAAATGCTCGAATCAAAAGATATAGGGTATGAGAATAGATGAAAAACTAGACCCATCTATATGCTGTCTACAAGAGACTCATTTTAGACCTGAGGACAGCTTCAGATTGAAATTGAAGGGATGGAGAACTATCTATCATGCTACTGGAAGTCAAAAGATAGCTGGAGTAGCCATACTTATAGCAGACAAACTAGACTTTAAATTAAAGGCTGTAAGAAGAGATGAAGAAGGATATTTCATAAAAATTATAGGTTCTATCCATCAGGAAGTGCTAACAATTATAAATGTCTATGCACTGAATTTGGTAGCATGCAAATGTATAAAACAATCACAAACATAAGCAACCTTATTGATAAGAATGTGGTAATTGCAGGGGACTTTAATAATCCACTTAACGTAATGGATATATCATCTAGACAGAGAATCAGTCAAGAAACAATGGCCCTGAATGATACATTGGACCAGATGGACTTGACAGATATATTTAGATCTCAGCATCCCAAAGCAACACAATATACTTTCTTCTTGAGTGCACACGGAATATTCTCCAAGATAGATCATATACTGGGTCACAAAACAGCCCTTAATAAATATAAAAGAATTGAGAACATATCACACACACTTTCAGATAATAATGCTATAAAAGTTGAAATCAACCACAGGAAAAAGTCTGGAAAACCTCCAAAAGCATGGAGTTGAAAGAACATCTTACTAAAGAATGAATGGTAAACCAAGTAATTACAGAAGGAATTTAAAAATATATGGAAACAAAAGAAAATGAAAATACAACAATCCAAATGTTTTGGGATGCAGCAAAGGCAGTCCTGAGGAAAACACATTGCAATCCAAGCCTATCTCAAGAAACAAGAAAAATCCCAACAAGAAAAATATAAAATCTAACAGCACACCTAAAGGAAATAGAAGCAGAACATCAAATATATCACAAAACCCAACAGAAGAAGAGAAATAATAAAGATCAGGGCAGAAATAAACAATACACAATAAAAAAAAAAAACACAGTAGAGCAGATCAAGGAAAGAGTTGGTTTTTTGAAAAAAAAATTAAACAAAATTAATAAACCTCTAGCCAGGCTTCTCAAAAAGAAAAGAGAGATGAACCAAATAGATAAAATCATGAATGAAAATGGAATGATTACAACCAGTCCCTCAGAAATACAAGCAATTGTCAAGGAATACTATGAAAAATTATATGTCAACAAACTGGACAACTTGGAAGTAATGGACAAATTCCTAAACACCCACACACTACCAAAACTCAAACAGGCAGAAATAGAAAACTTGAACAGACCCATAACCAGTGAAGAAATTGAATCAGTTATCAAAAATCTCCCAACAAATGAGTCCAGGACCAGATGGCTTCTTTGGGGAATCCTACCAGACATTTGAAGGCAGAGATAACACCTAGCCTTCTCAAGCTGTTCCAAAAAATAGAAAGGGAAGGAAAACTTCCAGACTCATTCTATGAAGCCAGCATTACTTTGATTCCCAAACCAGACGGAGACCCAGCAAAAAAAGAGAACAGCAGGCCAATATCCCTGATGAATATGGATGCAAGAATTCTCAATAAGATACTAGCAAATCGAACGCAAGAGCACATGAAAAGAATCATTCACCACGATCAAGTGGGATTCATTCCTGGACTGCAGGGCTAGTTCAACATTCACAAATCAATCAATGTGATACATCACATTAATACAAGAAAAGATAAGAACCATATGATCCTGTCAATAGATGCAGAAAAAGCATTTGACAAAATACAGCATCCTTTCTTGATTAAAACCCTCAAGAAAGTCGGGATAAGAGGAACATACTTCCACATCATAAAAACCATTTATAAAAAGCCCACAGCTAATATCCTCAATGGGGAAACACTGAGAGTATTCCCTCTGAGATCAGGAACATGCCAGGGATATTCACTCTCACCACTGTTGTTTCACATAGTGTTGGAAATCCTAGCATCAGCAATCAGACAACAAAAGGAAATCAAAGGCATCAAAATTGGCAAATTTGAAGTCAAACTTTCACTTTTTGCAGACTTTCACTTTTCATAAGTGGCTTTTATGATGTCTAGGTATGTTTCTTCGATACCGACTTTCTCGATGGTTTTTATTAAGAAAGGATGCTGAATTTTGTCAAATGCTTTTTCTGCATCTATTGACAGGATCATATGGTTCTTATCTTTTCTTGTATTAATGTGATGTATCACATTGATTGGTTTGTGAATGTTGAACTAGCCCTGCAGCCCAGGAATGAATCCCACTTGGTCATGGTGAATAATTCTTTTCATGTGCTCTTGCGTTCGATTTGCTAGTATCTTATTGAGAATTCTTGCATCCATATTCGTCAAGGATATTGGCCTGCTGTTCTCTTTTTTTGCTGGGTCTCCGTCTGGTTTGGGAATCAAAGTAATGCTGGCTTCATAGAATGAGTCTGGAAGTTTTCCTTCCCTTTCTATTTTTTGGAACAGCTTGAAAAGGATAGGTATTATCTCTGTTTTAAATGTCTTGGTAGAATTCCCCAGGGAAGCCATCTGGTCCTGGACTCTTATTTGTTGGGAGATTTTTGATAACTGATTCAATTTCTTCACTGGTTATGGGTCTGTTCAAAATTTCTATCTCTTCCTGTTTGAGTTTTGGAAGCGTGTGGGTGTTTAGGAATTTGTCCATTTCTTCCAGGTTGTCCAGTTTGTTGGCATATAATTTTTCATAGTATTCCCTGGCAATTGCTTGTATTTCTGAGGAACTGGTTGTAATCATTCCATTTTCATTCATGATTTTATCTATTTCAGTCATCTCCCTTTTCTTTTTGAGAAGCCTGGCTAGAGGTTCATCAATTTTGTTTATTTTTTCAAAAAACCAACGCTTGGTTTCATTGATCTGTTCTACTGTTTTTTGGATTCTGTATTATTTCTGCCCTGATCTTTATTATTTCTCTTCTTCTGCTAGGTTTGATGTGTCTTTGCTGCTCTGCTTGTATTTCCTAATACCTAAGTATGCTATTAGACTGTGTATTCCAGATTTTTCTTGTTTCTTGAGATAGGCCTGGATTGCAATGTATTTTCCTCTCAGGACTGCCTTTGCTGCATCCCAAAGCATTTGGATTGTTGTATTTTTATTTTCATTGGTTCCCATATATTTTTTAATTTCTTCTCTAATTGCCTGGTTGACCCATTAATTATTTAGTAGGGTGTTCCTTAACCTCCATGCTTTTGGAGGTTTTCCAGACTTTTTCCTGTGGTTGATTTCAAGCTTCATAGCATTATGGTCTGAAAGTATGCATGGTATGATCTCAATTCTTTTATACTTATGAAGGGCTATTTTGTGACCCAGTATGTGATCTATCTTGGAGAATGTTCCATGTGCACTCAAGAAAAAAGTATATTCTGTTGCTTTGGGATGCAGAGTTCTAAATATATCTGTCAAGTCCATCTGATCCAATGTATCATTCAGGGCCCTTGTTTCTTTATTGATCCTGTGTCTAGATGATCTATCCATTGTTGTAAGTGGAGTATTAAAGTCCCCTGCAATTACCACATTCTTATCAATAAGGTTGCTTATGTTTGTGATTGTTTTATAGATTTGTGGGCTCCCATATTCGACACATAGACATTTATAATTGCTAGCTCTTCCTGATGGATAGGCCCTGTAATTATTATAAAATATCCTTCTTCATCTCTTGTTACAGCCTTTAATTTAAAGTCTAGTTTGTCTGATATAAGTATGGCTACTCCAGCTTTCTTTTGGCTTCCAGTAGCATGATAGATGGTTCTCCATCCCCTCACTTTCTATCTGAAGGTGTCCTCAGATCTAAAATGAGTCTCTTGTAGACAGCAAATAGATGGGTCTTTTTTTTTTTAAATCTATTCTGATACCCTATGTAGGTTTCATGCTTGTAGTGATGTCTCTGGTACTTTGTGGTCCTTGCAACATTTCACTCACAGAATCTCCCTTAGGATCTCTTGTAGGGCTGGTTTAGTGGTGATGAATTCCTGCAGTTTTTGTTTGGGAAAACCTTCATCTCTCCTTCTATTCTGAATGCCAGACTAGGATAAAGGATTGCTGGATAAAGGATTCTTGGCTGCATAATTTTTCTGTTCATCACATGGAAGATTTCCTGCCATTCCTTTCTGGCCTGCCAAGTGTCAGTAGATAGGTCTGCTACTACAGTTATGTGTCTATCTTTGTATGTTAGGACCCATTTATCCCTAGCTGCTTTCAGAATTCTCTTTATCTTTGTACTTTGCCAGTTTCATTATGATATGTCTTGTAGAAGATCGATTCATGTTACGTCTGAAGGGAGGTCTCTGTTCCTCTTGGATTTCACTGCCTTTTTCCTTCCCCTGATCAGGGAAGCTCTCAGCTATGATTTGTTCAAGTACACCTTCAGCCCCTTTCTCTCTCTCTTCTTGTGGAATTCCTATGATACCGATATTGTTCTCTTTGATTGCATCACTTAGTTTTCTAATTCTCCCCTCGTACTCCTGGATTTTTTTATCTCTTTTTCTCAGCTTCCTCTTTTTTCATAATTTTATCTTCTAATTCACCTATTCTCTCCTCTGTCTCTTCAATCTGAGCTGTGGTCACCTCCGTTTTATTTTGCACCTTATTTACAGCATTTTTTAACTCCTCATGCCTGTTTCTTATTCTCTTGATCTCTGTAGCAATAGATTCTCTGCTGCCCTGTATTCTTTCTTCAAGCCCAGCTATTAATTTTATGACCATTATTTTAAATTCTTGTTCCATTATATTGCTTAAATCGGTTTTGATCAATTCGTTAGCTGTCGCTACTTCCTGGAGTTTCTTTCGAGGAGGATTCTTCCATTTCATCATTTTGGATAGTCCCTGGAGTGCCACAGAACTGCAGGGTACTTCCCCTGTGCTGTCTGGAGTAACTTGTGTTGGTGGGTGGGGCGCAGTCAGACCTGATGTTTGCCCCTAGTCCACCGCTGGGGCCACAGTCAGACTGGTGTGTACCTTATCTTCCCCTCTCCCAGGATAGGACTCACTGTGGCGTGGTGTGGCCCCTGTCTGGGCTACTTGCACACTGCCAGGCTTGTGGTGTAGCCTGGATGCGATCTGGTGTATTACCTGGGGTGGATCTGCAAGGTGCACAGGGGCGGGAGGGGCAGGCTCAGCTCGCTTTGCTGATGGTGGTCCCCTGCAGGAGGGGCCCTGTAGCACTGGGAGGGAGGCAGGCCCATCGGAGGGATGGATCCACAGAAGCACAACATTGGGTGTTTGTGCGGTGGAAGCAATTTTGGTGATGGGAACTGGTTCCCTTTGGGATTTTGACTGGGCGATGGGAGAGGGAGATGCTGCTGGCCAGCGCCTTTGTTCTCCCTCCAAGCTGACCTCTGTCTTCTGGGGCTCAACACCTCTCCCTCCCGGTGTCCACTCTCCCTCCCACTCTCCGAGCAGAGCTGTTGACTTATAACATTCCAGATAAGTCCTGCTGGCTGTCAGAACTCATGCAGTCCTGCCCCTCTGCTTTTGCAAGTCAGTCTTGGGGGCTCTGCCTTGCCGGGCCAGCTGCCCCTCCATCACCCCACCTCCTTCCCACCAATCCATGTAGTGCACGCCACCTCTCCACCCTTCCTACCCTCTTCCGTAGACCTCTTGTCTATGCTTGGCTCCAGAGAGTCCATTCTGCTAGCCTTCTGGAAGTTTTCTGGGTTATTTATTTAGGCAGATGTGGGTGGAATCTAAGTGATCAACAGGACGTGGTGAGCCCAGCATCCTCCTACGCTGCCATCTTAAAGCCCACACAGAAATCTTGGCAATTAGGTGTATATACATAGTTGGAATACATGCATATACTTGCTTGCACAGTCTATTAAACACATTTAGTTCACACATGTAAGATTTTAATACCATTCTCTAATACAAGGAGCCAGGGTTCTTTGAAGAACTTGTTGACACTAGGACTGAGACAGTAAATAAAAAGCCAGGATGATCTTGAAGTATCAGAAAATAAGGCAGAACCAAGGGGACAAAAATCCACAGAGATGCAAATATGTCAAAGGAAAATAAGAGTCAATGGATAATGTTTTCAATAGTCAAAGCAGGAAAGAACTGAGCAACCAAATACAGGAGTGTTGGACTATAACCAAAAGATTGAAATAACTATCCAGATATTTACACTGGTAAAAAGTAAATTATTAATTTTTTTATGAATGGGGTTAAATACCCCTCTCCTGTGCAGAAGAATTCCAAATAATTGATGTCAACACTCAGCTACCCATCAAGGAAATGGAGCTAACTCCCCTCTCCTAAAGTGTTGGTCTGCATATGTCTTCATCCTAAAGATACACTGTATGTACATGGGGAAAAAGTAACTTTACTGTGGGGAAACCTGACAAACACTATGATAACCAGGAGACCAAAGTTAACACTAGCTGTGGTAAGGGGTCTCCAGAACATGTTCCCTTGATAAAAAGTGATGAGAGAGCACATTACCTCCATGATTTGCTTCCTCAAACCCCCAAATCCCAATATAAATGAGGAAAACACCAAGAAAAGCCCAACTCAGGACTTTCTACAAATCTGACCAGTCCTCCTGAAAACTACCAAGGTCATTGAAAGGAGGCAAGTCTGACAAACTGTCAAAGCCAAAGCCTAAAGAGACATGACTAAATGTAACATGATGCCCTGCATGGGATACTGGATTTGGAAAAGGTAGAATGAAGTAAACCTGAATAAAATATGGATTTAGTTAAAAATAATGTATCAGGGTGCCTGGGTGATTCAGTAAGTTAAGTGTCCTCCTCCTGATTTCAGCTCAGATCATAATCTCACGGTTTGGAAGTCCCAGCCCCATGTCTGGCTCTGTGCTGACAGTGCAGAGCCTGCTAAGAATTCTCTCTCTCCTTCTCTGCCTCTCCCCCACTCACGCTTGTGCATGCTCGTTCTCTCTCTCTCCAAATAAACTTTAAAAAATAATGTATCAATATTTGTTCATTAACTGTGACAATTCTGAAGAAAAACAGAGAAGAGAAATTCCAAGTCAAGTAAGAGAAACCCGCTGCATCACACTGGAAACCTAAAGGAGTTGGGTGATTTCCTAGTAAAAATACACCTTAACTAAACAGCTCCTAAAATAAGGAAAATATAAAGAGGTTAACTAGCTGCCCAGGGATCTCTTTCCCTGATGCTTCTCCTCTCATTGCGCTGGTGTGTCCCTCTCCAGGGACAGGGAATAGACACGGACAGTGTTGTTCCTCAGCTCCACCAAGACTTTACCATACCTACTGTCTCCCCCAGCTATGTCCCACCCAGTGAGGACACCATGCAAGAAAGTCTCAGGGATTATGGATTCTGTGTCATAAATAAATAAATAAATAAATAAATAAATTCTTAAATAATTTTGAAATGGTAGAAGTAAATTAATGCTTCCAAGTGGCAAGTTTAAGAGTGGGTTTGGATCTGACAAGTCCAGGGGCTCACAGTCTCACAATGTGACCTGGATTCTCTCCACCCTCCATCTTGCTAAGTGCTTTTGAGGTGGCCCCATTCTTAGGCATAGTATCTCTCACTGCATCTGGGGCCTCCAACAACTCCAGGCTGAAACCCACTCAATGCAATTCTACTGGGGTTTCTCCTTCACCTAAGTTCCATGAAAAGTCATGGCTTTATATTTCTTTGGCCTGGCTTGGGTCACATTCTCATCCTTGGAACCATTAGAGCATCCTAAGGATGGAGTTGGCAAGACTTGGCTAGATCATACACTCATCTTAAAGGTAGGTAGAATGTGGGGTCTGTCCCCTGGAACTGTTGGGATGGGATGCAAATGAGATATATTTCCCAAAGGAAAGCTGAGGTGCTGGACTTGGGCATGAGAATAGATATCAGGTTGGGAAAGCAGCAGATTCCACATCACTGATGGCTGACCACACAGCTGTGGAATCTGAAACCCAAGGAAGGAAGGGGTTCACATCAGGTCAGGGGATGCAGCCCTCCATCCAGTACTCTTGGTGGCATGGCATCCCTCCATCCAGTACTCTTGCCATGATGGCAAGAAGCTATTTTTAATTTCTGAAACAGTAACTTTGCTGTTGGTGGTCAAGGCTTCTCCTGTCTTTGGCATCAGGTTCTCGAATCTTAGAGGCTGGGAGGCAAAGAAATCTCATTTATTTCCCTGGGAAAAGGAGCCCAGGAGAAACACCTGGCCTCTGGACACCCATTACTAAAGAACAAATTAATTCATGTTTCAGTCTCTTCTTTCTCCTTTACAAGAAGAGAGAGGAAAAGCTAATAATGAAAATATTACTCAACGAAACAGTATGAGGCTCAAGGATTATTCCATACCATAGAATCCACAGTTATCTGGTTTCTTAGACCACTACGTCTGGGCTTATGGCTCTCCAAGACCATGAAGTCTCAGTGAGAAACTTCCTATTTGGAGATGTAGTCACTCTAAAAGACTGACTTTTTTTAAATGTTTATTTTTAAGAGACAATACAAGCAGGGGAGGAGCAGAGAAAGACAGGGAGACATAGAATCTGAAGCAGGCTCCAGGCTCTGAGTTGTCAGCACAGAGCTCAACACAGGGCTCAAACCCACAAACTGTGAGATCATGACCTGAGCTGAAGTCAGATGATTAACCAACCGAGCTACCCAGGCACCCCAAAGATGCAGTCACTCTGTATATTTGATTCTTGACAAGCATAAATGCCAAAGGTTTATTACAACTGGAAGGCCACAGGATTAGAGGGCCACAGTATTCTGTATGATTGCCATGGCCAGGGTCAGATTTAATGTTTAGAGGGTTATGACTTCTCTTGGCAGGCTATAAGGCTATGAGAAAAGAAGCACCTATCTCAATCACAGATGTTGGGAATTGAAACATCCCAAGGGACTGTCTATACTTCCCAGGTAGCTGTTAAATTGCCCAGTGGTATGGTCAGCTAAGTAACTGGTCATGGGGCTTGACAGTACCCATGTTAGTCTGAGCTGGAGGACTATGGATACCTGCCAGCATAGTCAGAGGCCAAGGGCTGTACTGTCTAAAACCCTACTGTCTACTGCTGCCCATTAGAATGGGACAAAGGATCCAGCCAGTCCAAGAGGACTCCATCAATCCTCCAGATGACTGCGTATGGAGGTTAACAGGTTTATGCAACCAGCCCTGTATAAATCCACATTTGTCTGACTCTGCTTATGTGTCAAGGCTGTGCTGAAACCTCCTCTGCTGAGGCATAGTAGGGCCAAAACTACTCTCCCCTGGTGGCAGGGTGAGAAGTCTTAGGCCTTTGAAGAGAAGAAAAATTTCTCTATTTATTAAGGTCTTCCAGCTGGACTAAGTATTAAGCTGACATGAGACAGATTAGCAGGATAAAATATTCAAAGGTTTGTTATGTGCACCCAGATACAAAATAAAGAAATTTTCACTCAAAGAAATGGCCAAGCAAGGCAGTTTTTATACTTTTTGGCAGGGAAACAATAAATTGGTGAGGAATTTACAGAATAAGAAAACTTAACTTGTGAGCCTCAATTAATAAGGGACTCTAAACAGATTTTGGGATGCGGCAGTAAATTTGTAAAAAGTAACAAGGGTGGCTGGGAAGATGGTGGAGAAGGAAAATCCTGATTTCATCTCATCCTATGGACACACTGAGGTAACACCTACATCTGTGAAACTAACTCTGAAAACTACATGGAGACTGATGGAACATGCTTTCTACAGTTAATCCCAGAAAGGAGGTCACATCACAAAGAGTAGGAAGGGTAATAACATGGTTGGGAGCCAAACCATTAGCAAAAATATCCACATATGTGGCAGGGGTGGGGAGCAAAACAAGCACAAAGAAGCAAAAGGAGACCCCACACCAGCCACCCCAGGAATGGAGAACTTGCACTGGGAAGATGAGTCTCCATAACATTTGACTTTGAAAATGAGTGGGGCTTAGTTCTCAAATTTTTACAATCAATGTAGCTTAATTCCAAGTACTTTAAAAATCAGTGGGATTCACTCTTGGAGAACCAGAGGGCAACAGGAAACTGTGTCACCACCCTTAAAAAGCCAGCCTAACAAACAACTTGGCCTAGACAGACAAGTAGCAGTTTGAAAAGTCCCTGTGGTATATAAGATTTATTTACTAATCTCAGAACATGTACTGGAGGGGAAGAGATCTTAAGGAGACTTCTCCAAGAACAAAGGAGCTGGCTAGCACCATATCTCTTTCCCTCCTAGGCCTAGGTACTAGAACACTGGCAGGAATAAGCTGGAACCACTCTCCACATGTCTTGTTAGCACTGAGCACCCTGACCACATTCTCCTAAAGACTGGCCCCATCAAATCCCTTCCACTCATCAGGAATCCCTTTAATGTTTCTCCTTTCCCAACACACCCTTCACACAGCCCTGGCATGGAGCTGAGCCACTCCACAGTGACTATTGCCACCAAGAAGAAGGGAAGATAACCACACACACCAGAGGACACACAGTTCCAGCACTTGATCTTTAGAGCTGGCAGCAGAGAAATTATACCCTGCCAATTGATGCCAGCAGATGGACTGGGGTCCCTGCAACTACAGCACCAGGAGTCACACTACAGTCAGAGATGCAGTCTGACTGCTGACACCACCCATTGACAAGTCCAGGGCAGCTTGAGACAAGGCCTCTTAATAGTGAAAGAGAACATGTGTGGCTTGTTAACAAACCACATGTGTGGCTCTGGCCCAGCCTCCACACAAACACTTCTCGGCTGGACCCCTTCCAATGCACTAGGGCTCTGGATGTCCATATAGTCATGAAACCAAAATGTCGTGGCCCTTTTGACTCAACCTGTTCTGCAGTCACAAGGGCTGTTCCAGATTGGACATGTGCAAGCTGAAGATACTACCCTGAAATACTGAATTTTTATGTATCCCAAGAGGATCCTTCGATAAAAAAGATATATGGTGAAAATTGATACACAGAGGGCCAAAGTAATTCATTAAGGATGAAAACTGGATAATATTGAGAATGAACTGACTAGCATCATATATTAGCAAGCTCACTTGGTGGGGAACCAGAAGAACCTCTTGTCAGCTTTCACAACAGGAGTACTCCAAAGGATGCCATTTGAGAGCAAGAGACCGACATTCTACCTTCAAGGAAAAGAGTGAAACTTTGGCTTTTGCAGTGCTTCTGCCCATTGTTTCAGTAACAAGGGCAGCAGTGACTGAGATATGAGGAATGTACTTCCAAGTGAGGATCAAGAGATGGAAACGAGGAATTTGTGCACGATTTATTCAAAGGGCTTTTTGTGTGCTGCTCAGGTCATGGAGCATACTGCATATGCACAGACTAGTTGTTCTTCAAAATGAGGGTATGTCTTACAATTAGGGGTGGGATTCCATGTGGCTACCCATTCTCTTGATTACTGCAGCCTTCTAAGCACTGAGGGCTCAAGGACAGGAGGTCTAGCTGTCTTCTGGAATAGGAGACTCTTAGAGCCCTCCATTGGCTCGGGAAATGCCTGGAGACTTACCTTCAATCCTTGGACTAGGTTGTGTACCAGACCCCATGGATTTGGCGTGTACCTGAAACCTTGTTAGAAACACAGCAATGGGAAAGGATTACAAGGTGAGTGAAAGTTCTGCATTCAAATGGGCACGGGTCCAGTCAAGGAAGGAGATATCTATCTTCCTTTCCTCTTCCGCACACAGGAGGTGGGATCCTACCAAAATTCTGGCTTATCCCACACACAAGCATTCTCCTTGTGTACATTCACACACCCTAAGTTTGGGGATGGCCACAGAATTCTGAAATCAAATTGAGAAGGGCCCAATGCAATACGTATACCACCATCACAAGGACACTACCAGACTCCCAAGGAAAAAGATGAGGATGGTACTCTATGACATTGGCACTGAGCAGATTCCATGAAGATCCATTTTTTTTTTTTTTAATGTCTCATTGGTGGAAATGGAGACACACACTGACAGAGTTCATCACACATGAGATTTGGAGAGTGTTGAGAATGAAGTAGCCAACACAATCTGTCTTTTGTCCTAAGTCCATTTTTCCCCAGACTTCAACTGTGGGCCCTTCTTAGGGCCAGGGCCCAAGTTACGGTTACAGTTAGGTCCCAGGAGGTGACAAGTTTGGAACTCTAGCAGCACAGTGGTCTCCTTGGACGGCTTCAATTTTGCGTGAAGGTCAGGCTTAGTGTTTGGGTTTAAGAGCTGGCCATGCTGTTGGCCAATGTTGGTTTTGGCTTCAGAATCCCCGTAGTACAGCTGTATCCCTGCTTTGGAAATGGCACAGTGACTTTCCAAGTTCCATGCTGAATAATCCTGCCCCAGTTAGGGGCTCCAAATCTGTTCTGTTCTCAGACCTGGGAATTGGGCTTCCACAAGGAAAGGGCCTTGGCTAGCATGAGGGTTATGTCCCAGGAGATGTCAGCGGCTAAACCAACACCAGTACATTGACATCCCTGGAGGGCTGTGTTGAGGATGTCTGTTAGGGTGCAGAACAGATATAAGGTTTTGGTGCAGTGGATGCCTGATTGTGTGCTCCCCATTTAGATTTTGGCTTCAGATCCCATTCTGAGGCTCCATGCAGGCCCTGAAAATATCATGGTTAGGTCCTGGGTCCCTGTTAGGTCCTAGGATGTGACAGGTCTGAACCCAGGCAGCATATGGGCTACTGGAAAGCAGAGTTGAGGGCGCAGTTTTGGATGTGGGTCAGGCTTAGTCTTTGGATTCAAGGGCCGGCCTATAGGGGGGGAGCCGAGCTTAGGTTTGGTCTCAGGATCTTCTTTGTGCAGCTCCATTCCTGCTTTAGAAATAGCATGGCCACTTTCCAAGTTCCATGGTGAAGAATCCTGCATCAGTTATGGGCTGCAAATCCGTTCTGTTCTCAGACCTAAGAACTGGCCGCCCAAAGGGAACGAGCCTTGGCTAGGGGTTAGGGTTAGGTTCCAAGATATTTCAGGGGCTGAATGAACATTATTCCGATGACCTCCTTGGAAGGGTGAGTTGAGGGCGACTTTTAGGATGCAAGACAGGCATAGTGTTTGGTTGCAGTGGACCCCCGATTTTGTATCCCAGGTTTAGATTTGACACTAGGTCTCCTTCTTAACTTCCATTCAGGCCATGGAAATTTTATGGTAAACTCCTGAGTTTCTTGCTCAACAGTTTGATGCCTTGCATTGATCCTTAGTCTTTTTTTAAATCTCAGACCTAGGAGGTGGGCCCTGTTTGAGCCAGAGCCATGGCTAAGGTTAGTTTTAGCAACAAGGAAGTGCCAAGGACAGAACCACCCACAGTACAGTGATCTCAGTGGAGGGCTGAGTTGAGGGTGCATGGTCGGGTGTGAATCAGGCTTAGAGTTGGATTCAGAAGCAAGAAGATTGGGCGAGCCAGGGTTGGTTTAGGTCCTACAATCCCCTCCTGCAACTCCATCCCAGCCATGGAAATGTTATGGTGACATTCTGGCTTCTACCCTGAAAGAGTCCATATTGGCCATTGGCCCCAAATCCAATCTTTTCTCAGACCTCTATGGTAGGCCCCCTTAGGGCCAAAGGCCTGCCTACGGTTAGGGTTAGGTCCTGGGAAGTGCCAGATGCTAAGACTGCAGCCGTGCAGTGATCTCCCCAGAGGGTTGAGTTGAAGACGTGTGGTAGGGTGTGTTCCAGGCCTCACAGGCCTCCCCTTTGTGCAACTCCATCCCTCCTTGGAAATGTCATGACGATTTTTTGTTCCCTTGGGATTAACCTGCGCTGGTCATGGCCCCAAATGTGTTCTTCCTTCAGATATAAGGGGTGGGACCCCTGAGGAAAAAGTCTGGGGAGGGTTATGGTTACGTCTTTGGAGCTGCTGGGGCCTGAAATGACACCATTTAAGGGATCTCCCTGGAGGGATGAGTGTCAGGTACTGTTAGCATGTGGGATACCCTTAGCATTTGGTTCCAGGCTTGAGTTTTGTCACTGAATCCCCTTCTGCAACTCTCTTCTGACCCTGGAAATGTCATGGCCATCTCCTGTTTCCCTCGTTGCATAATTCGGTGCTGGTCATGGGACCCAAAGTGTTCTTTTATCTGCTTTAGTAGGTGGGCCCCTTTCGAGCTATTTTCCAATTATCAGAGAAACCACCACACACATACCACAGAAACACACTTCACATATACACTACCCACCCCAAGCTTACACCACATATACAGAAGACACATGCCACTTCCTTTGCACATATACTACATATACCACACACACTGCATATATAGATACAAACATGACACAATACACACCCCTACACCACACCTATTCTGAACACAGCCCACACTTTGTACAAACACATACATCACGTAACACAAGATTATCACACACAACCACATAATACATACACCACACAAATATCTTCCACAATTTACTACACATAATATACATATAACACACACACAATCCCAAACATGTAACACACAAACACACTCCACGTATATAGCACATACATACCACACACGCACCACACACATCACAATTATATTACACAAACTCCCATATGCCACACCACAAAACCATACATGCACCAATGACACAACGCATGTGCCATGCAGAAATCTACATTACACGTGGACACGAATACCACAATCACAACATATACACCATACTTACAGAACACATAAAGACACTTACAGCACCTATAAACCACTAACACCCCATACACACACCACACATGGCAAACAAATGCCATACACAGACACAAACCACATATACACAACACATACCATAAATGCAGAAAAGACAAATGTTCTCAACCACAACCATTCCAAACATATACCAAACACACCACTTATTTACCCCCTGGCTCATACCAAGACACCGCACACACCTTGTGATTAAATGTCTGAAACTACACTTTTCAAGTGTCTTTCACATTCATCTCATTGGAAGGTTGTTGAAACATTCTTTATTAGTGTGTATTGGGAGAGCTAATATGGCAGAAGTGTATCTCACCCCTGATATGAGATAGCTTGATAGCTAGCACATCATTCTAATACTCCAGAAATCAACCTGAAGACTGACGGAACAAAGTTCACAACTACATGGAGAGAAGAAGCCACCTCAACGAAGGTAGGAAGTGCAGAGAGGTGGTTTGGGGGAGAAACAGATAAAGGGTGCTGCAGAGGAGATATAGCCTGCATTGGGGAAAAGGGTGACAGAGAAAGGAGCACACAGGGGAACACACAAGGTGAGTATTTTCTCAAAGTCATGTGAAAATTTGATCATCACTCCTCAGGGAAATACATATCCAAACTGCAATGAGATACCACCTCACATCTGTTAGGACTAAAATTAACAACACAAGAAACAACAGGTGTTGACAAGGATGCGGAGAAAGGGAAACCCTCTGACACTGTTGGTGGGAATGCAAACTGGTACAATGACTCTGGAACACAGTAAGAAGTTTCTTAAACTGTTAAAAATAGGACTACCCTAGTGCGCCTGGGTGTCTCAGTTATGCCTCTGACTCTTGCTATCCACTCAAGTCAGGATCTCAGGGTCATGGGATTGAGCCCTCTTTGGGCCCTGCACTGACATTGTGGATCTTGCCTGAGAGTCTCTCTTCCTCTCTCTCTCTGCCCCTCCCCGCTTCTTTCTCAAATAAAAGAATTACTTTGAAAATCGCCCTTTAAAAAGAACTATCTTATTATCCAGCAATTGCACTTCTAGATATTTACCCAAAGGATACAAAAATAACAACTTGAAGAGATACAATGTTTTTAGCTGCATGATGAACAATAGCTAAAATGGAACAGATATAACAGATATAGATACAGATACAAATAGATATAAAGATTGAACTTTGTAATGTCCACTGGGTATTGTATGGAAGGGTGGAATTATTGAATTATACCCCTGAACTTAATATTACACTGTATATTAACTGGAATTTAAATAAAAACTTTTTTAAAAATTCTATATTAGCATAGATAAAGGTCCTGTGCTGAAGTGCCTAAAGAATCACTGTGTATCAAGTGACACTCTTTTTTTAAAAATATAATGTATTGTCAAACTGACTTCCATACAACACCCAGTGCTCATCCCAAGTGCCCTCCCCAATGCCCATCACCCATTTTGCCCCTCTCCCCCGCCCCCCATCAACCCTCAGTTTGTTCTCTGTATTTAAAAGTCTCTTATGGTTTGCCTCCCTCCCTCTCTGTAACTTTTTTCTCCTTCCTCTTCCCCTCCCCCATTGTCTTCTGTTAAGTTTCTCAAGATCCACATATGAATGAAAACACGGTATCTGTCTTTCTCTGACTGACTTATTTCACTTAGAATAATACCCTCCAGTTCCATCCATGCTGCTGCAAATGGCAATATTTCATTTTTTCCCATTGCCAAGTAGTATTCCATTGTTTATAGCAGCACTTTCAACAATAGCCAAATTATGGAAAGAGCCTAAATGCCCATCAACTGATGAATGGATAAAGAAGATGTCGTTCAAGTGACATTCTTGTCCCTCATAGACATATATAGTAACACTTTCCCCACAACATCTCTGTGTAAACACTTATGCTTTACTGCTGAAAAGTACCCTTTGTTCCCAAAGGGTTTTGAAAGCTTCTTGGGGATATGTAGTCAAAAGTATTCTTAAACCCATGTGTAGAAGTACTAGAAAATGGCCTAGCTTTAGGTGCCTAAAAGTACAGTTGATAATGCATTCTTTACACAGCATTAAGTGTATATATACTAGGAAATATTGTTTAAACCCTCTGTATTTGCACGAGGGAATGTCCATGTTCTTTGTTCCCAGAAAAAAAATGCTTTTCTTTTTCTTCTTTTTTAAAATTTTGTTTTAATGTTTATTTCTGAGACAGAGCATGAGCAGGGGAGGGGCAGAGAGAGAGGGAGACATGGAATCAGAAGCAGGCTCCAGGCTCTGAGCTGTCAGCACAGAGCCCGACACGGGGCTCGAACTCACAAACTGTGAGATCATGACCTGAGCCGAAGTTGGTCGCTCAGACAACGGAGCCACCCAGGTACCCCAAAAAATGCTTTTCTTAAAGCATTTGTGAATTACTTTCTCATAAATATCCAGTAAGAAGTTTACCTTCATCCATCTATATAAGAATTTTGGAAGGCACATATACTGAACTACCTGAAATAGCTTTATTCTAAATGAGGATTTCAAATTCCTTTTCATTACATATAAGTACAAGTGTTCTTAAACTTGTTTTTATGAATGCTACGGAAGGGACTTATATTTAACTGCCTAACTACAATGTGCTTAATACATCTTTAATTTGGTGTTTAATTTGCATCTAGTTGGGTATTTTGTTTAAAGTTTCTTTATTATCAAATAGCTATGCACTTAATTGCCACAAACACCATTGTGGCTGAGGCAATTTGAGTTAGCTTCTTAGATTCATCCAATAAGAAGTGTGCTTCAATCCTCTGAATAATCACTAGGGACTGTACAGGTGCTTTGCCTGAAACAGCCAGGCACTCAGTAAAATCTCTAATATTAAAAAAAATGAAATAACAAGTTTCTTTGTATAAACTCCTATGCTTAATGGCTTAAAACTACCCTGTTTCGAGACTGGTTAATGACTTTCAATACATGCAAATACACTCATTGGAACACTCTATACGAGAAAGAGGAAATGGCCAAGGGTTTAAGTGCTTAAAAGTACAGTGTTCTCTGTAAGGCTTTCACGTGGGATTTCACGTATATGTAGTTGGGCCATTTGTTTAAATACTCCATATTTGTGAGAGGCTGATGGCAGTGTGTTTAACTTCCTAAAAGTAAAGGCTGTATGTCAAGTGGCTTGCATAGGCCTCTTACACAGAAAAGAAGTGCTTAGAGTAAAGCCCTAGAGAATGGATATGGCCTTAACTCCTTGAATCTGCAGTGTACCTAAACTCAGTTAGCCTTTTTGCTCAATGTAGGATGAAGTTCTAACACCTGTGTATGCAAACTAAGGACTGGTCTGCTTAATTTTCTAAAACTACTTTGCTGAATGTGTCTTAGATGTATCTTTTCACATACATCTCACTGGAAGATTTATTGAAACCGTATATATTAGCAATATAAATGGCCATGTGCTTTACCTCCTAAACACATACTGTGCTTCAAGTGGCTGTCAATTCCCTCTTTAAAGTGTTTTTTTTTTTTCATTTTTTTATTATTTATTTAATTCCATTTAGTAAAAATACAGTGTTATATTAGTTTCAAGTGTATAATCAGAGTGATTCAACAATTCCATATATATCACCCAGTGCTTATCATGAGAAGTGCACTACTTACACCCCAAAACTATTTAACCCATCTCTCCATCCCTTACCTTCTGGGAACTATTAGTTTGTTCTCTACAGTTTAGAGTCTAATTCTGGGCTTGTCTCTTTCTTTCCCCTTCGTGTGTTGCTCATATATGTTTCACTTAGATTGCTGGCCCTGTTCTTTCATGGGGGATAAATTTGTCTTCTCACTTTCTCTATGTCTCCCTGTCTGTTTCTGTATACAATATATGTTAATAATACAGAAAGGCCATGTGCTTAACTTCCAGAAGCAATACTGGACCCGAAGCATATTTGAGTTGGCGTCTTCAATTTTTCCAGTAAGTACTGTGCTTAAGTAATTCTGAATAAGAAGTAGGAATGCCCTTGTGCTTAACTGCCTGAAAGATCTGTGTGTTCCATAGGGATTTCATTAACTTTTAGGTTCGTGTGGTAGCAAGTCCTCCTAAACTTCATATAAATAGAATGGAAGGACTTTATGCTTAACTGCCCCCAAGTACACTGTTTGTAAAGGGTCCGGAGGTTCCACTTAGACATTCGTACAAGAAGTACTTCTTCATCCTTCTGTGTAAGTTCTAGAGCATGGCGGTTAGCCTGAAATTGCAGTGTGCTTAAAGCAGATGTCAATTAGTGTTTCAGATGAATGTAGTAAGAAGTGTCCTTAACCTCTCTCTCTGTAAACTCTAGCAAGGGGCCTTGGGCTTAAGTGTCAGAAACTTCATTGTGCTTATAGCATCATTCCTGTAGCCCTCATACATATCATAGGATCTTTTGTTGAAGCACTGTCTATTAACAGTAGAAAATGACCATGTTCTTAACTGCCTAAAACTACCTGGTGCTTCAGATATTCTTCATGTAGTCTTTGGCATAAGTCTCATAAGAGCTTTCATTGAAACACCATGTTAGCAAATGGAATGGCCATGTACTTCTCTGCCTAACTATGCTGTGCTTCAAGCCTAGTTCAAAAAGATTTTTGGATACACACAGTCATAACTAGTCTGACTCTGGTGTAGAAGCTCTGGAAATGCTTTTTCTCTTACGTATCTAAAAGTACACTCGGGTTAATGCATCTTTCGTGTCACTTATAATGGACATCTTTTATAAACTTTTCTGTAAACCCTGTCTATTTAGCCTTAGGAAATGCTCTTGTTTTTAACTGAGGACAAAAGCTTGTGCTAAAAGCACTTTTGAGTTAGCTTCTTGGATTTATCCAGTAAGAAATGTGGTTCAATCTTGAAGCACTAGGGAATGCCCATGTTTCTTTAGCTACCTGAAATACCTGTGTTCTCAATGAGGCATCCAAATGCCTCCTAAATACAAATGGTCTTAAACTTACTTTGATCAGCAATAGGGAAGGGCCTTATGTTTAAGTGTCTAAAACTACACTGTATTTCATTCTTTATTAGCCTTCATAGGAGTCTTTTTGAAACACTATATGTTAGCCATAGACAATGGCCATGTATGTGCCTAAAAGTATACTGTTTTTCATGGCACTTGCATAGACCTCTTATTATTTAATAAAAAGTGCTCCTTAAATGTACCCCATAAGTATTAGAAAAATGCCGTCTGGTTTTTTTAAGTTTATTTATATTGAGAGAGAGAGAGAGAGACAGAGAGAGAGATTGAAAAGAGGGCAGGGGCAGAAAGACAAAATCTCAATCAGGCTACACTCCATCAACAGAGCCTGATGCCATCAACACAGAGCCAGATGTGGGGATCAAGTGCATGAACTGTGAGATGATGACCTGAATCAGGATCAACAGTTAGACTCTTTCTTTTTTGAAATCTTTATTTTTTGAGAGAGAGACAGCATGTGAGCAGGGGAGGAGCAGGGAGAGAGACAAAGAATGTGAAGCAGGCTCCAGGTTCTGAGCTGTCAGCACAGAGTCCAACACGGGGCTCGAACTCACAAACTGTGAGATCATGACCTGAGCCAAATTTGTACGCTCAACGCACTGAGCCACCCAGGCACCCTAACAGACTCTTAAACAACTGTGCCACCCAGGCACATGGGAAATACCTTGACTTAACTGCCTTGAACTATACTGGGCTTAAAATAGTTGTCAGTTAGTATTTTAGATGAATGTTGTAAAAACATTCTAACTCCCTCTGTAATAACCCTAGGAAAGAGTTTTTCCTTAACTCCCTGAAACTACACTGCACATTAAGCATCTCTCATGGAATGCCTGAGACATCCAGCTTTCTAGGAGAGCCCCTTCATTCTCAAAATTCTCCAATTCTCATCTCCTAAATAATGCTGCTCTTTTATATTTCTGTATTCACCACTCTGCTCAATTTTCCAACAAGTTTACCCCTAGGGCTCATTCAGAGTCGGGTTCTCCAAGGAATATCCTCTGTTTGGAAGTGGGTAGTCTGCTCAAGTCCTTGTAGAGGTAGGTGTTACACAGTACTCCCTTTTAATTCAGTTTCAGATTAATATGGACACCCAGAGGCCTAGGGCATGTGAATGTGCCCAGTGGAGAATGTTTGTGTGCAGAATGAGCCAGAGGTTTTGGAAGGGAGCTGGCCTCTTTTCCGGGGGTGTGGGAATGAAGTTAGACATCTTATTTCCAGATTTATTCCATTCCCATTGGAAATGTAGAACATTAGCCTTCTTTGGAGCCATTCGCTTCCCAACACTGTTTTTTTCCAATGAGGTCTTTGTTCACGTGTAGGAGCCATGGAGCTCTCACACATTCAGCCAGCACCCAGGAAGATGCTGGGAGTTCCCACTTTGGTCCTGTGGTGAGTGAGAGCTACCAGTGACAAATATAAAAAGGGAAGATGGCCTTGGTGCTTAGAAAGTTGTGCTCTGGAAGGTGAAGGAGAGCCTCATTCTCCTGGTTGATTTAGATGCCCTCATTTTGACTAGCAGACAGTTCACACATGCAGAGTATGCTCCAGGAGCTGGTGAGTGAAAGAAGAGTTCTTTCCAGGAAGGCAATACCAGGTCCTGGTTCTAGACACCTGAACAACTGCCAAGAGCACCCAACATCTACAGCTCAACCCACTGCTGTTTCTATCCACTGATGGGACAAGCGGGAAATACAGACAAAGGCAGGGATTTCAGGCTACTACCGCAAGAAGAGTACAGGTTTCTTGTGGACAGTCTTCCCAAAGGTAGCTTGTAGAGGGCTCCCTTTGCTTAAGCTCACAGGCTTTTCTTATTCTTGAGACAGACATAAAGCTAGAAAGCTAGTTCTTTCTCAACATTCTCCCATTAACATCTCTAGTGAAGAACTCTTGCCATCCATGGTTTCCCTTTGACACTGTTGTCTTTTTTGGGGAAAAAATGTTCTGCATGTAATCCATTCAGAGTCAGGGTCTCAGAGTAACATACTCTGCTTCTTCTTGGGAGTCTCCTTCCCTCTTCCTCCCTCTTGGGAGTCTGATGGTATAAGTTTTGCACTGGACGATTCTCAGTTTGGTTTCAGAACGATGTGGACATACAGAGGCCTAGGGCATTTGACAGTGCCCAATGGAGAATGTATGTAGGCTAAGTCAGAGGTTTGGGGAGGGAGTCAGCATCCTGCATGGGGTAAGAAGGGGAAAAGTATATATCTCCTTTCTGGATTTAGCCCATGCAAAATAGAAATGTAAAACATTGGCCCTCCATGGACTCCTTCCACTACTGTTGTTTTCCTATGTCACCATTCACATTCCAAAATCAAAGGGCTGTCATTTACACAGCCATGGTACGAGAATCAGATGCAACTTACCTATCAGTTCTTGAGCCTTTGAGGACTCAGTGTCTGATAGTCCAAAGGAAAGCACGCCCTCCTGGTACTTACGCTGGTACTAGCATAATCTTAGGAAAGGGAAGTCAGTTTGCTTCATCCTGTAGCTGATTATGAAACCTTCACCCTGAAGATCTGAAGGTATATGTATGCAAAGTATGCTATAGGAACTGTTCTGCACTACCAACCTCTTTAGTGCAGACCACACCAAAGCTACATACCAAAACGTGACCACCAGCAAAGAGCATATATCTGCTACTGCTATATCTCTGCTGTCCTTTTCTGCCGATGGGATGGCAGGAAACACATGCAAAGCCAGCACTTTCCCTATCTGCTTGAAGGAATAATAGAGGACTCATGACATCAGTACTTCATAGTAGCCTGGAGACAGTTACTTTTCTAAAACCCATAGGTGTTTCTAATTTCTGAGACAGTCAATTTGCTAAAAGATTGTGCTAGTCACTTTGTTGACAACAGTCTTCCATTCACATCTCTAATGAAGAACCATAGTCTGCCAACAATCACTTGAACCTCTTTGCTCTATTTTCAAAGGAATTTCTCCCTGTGGTTCATTCCGAATGAATCTCTCAGAGTAATTCCTCTGCTTTCAGTAGGAGAGTCTGGTGAGACCTTGTGACTGTAGAATGAATAGTTTCTGTAAAACGACCACCTCTTCACTTCATTTCAGAAGTGGACCAAATTAAGATGGACATCCAGAGGCCTGGGTCATTGGAAGATGCCCAGTAGAGGATGTTTCTATGTATGCTGGGTCAGAAGTTGCTGGAGAGAGTTGGCCTTCTTTATGGGCTGAGAGGAAATAAAGTGAGACATCTCCTTTTGGACTGATCCTATTACCATTTGAAATGTCGAGCTTTGGTTCTTCAGCTCACCGTATCCTACCCATGGCTTTGTTTCTAAATAAATTTTTTTTTACACACAGGAGCCATAGAACTTTCACTCACACAACTGGTGCTCTGAGGTAGGCCACGAACTCCCACCTTGATCCTGCGCTCAGTGAGAGCAATCTGTCTGCTAAACCAAAGGAATGATAGCCTTTAGTCCCTGAATGCATGGTGCTTGGCCTGCTCTAGTATAGAAAGTGAAGGAGAACCAGGTTTCCTCACTCACCTGGTTGACTAAGTAGCTTCCACCTAAGAGACAGATTGTTTGGACATGAGAAGTATGAACCAGGAGGGGTTCGGAACAGGAAAAGCCCTTTTCCAGTATCTGAGAGTAATTTCATCCTGTTTTAAGTTAGGAGTCTGGTATTGCCCATGTGATGGTGATATAGGTTTTGCAATTGGCCCTTCTGAATTTGGTTTCAGAACTGTGTGGCCATCCAAAATCCTAGGGCATTTGAAAGTGCCCAGGGAGAATGTTTGTGGGTAGGTTAAGTCAGAGGTCAGGGGAGGATCCCGCTTCCCCTGTGAGACAAGAGAAAGGAAAGATAGATATGTCCTTCCTAGATTTGACCCATGCCAATTTGAAATGCACAGCTATGACTCACCTCATAGTCTTTCCTATCCCATTTGCATTTCTACCTTGGTGTCAGTTCACACTCCAAGGCTATGGGGGCTGTCACATACACAACCAGGGTCCAAGGATTTGTGGAGATATTCCAGTCAGTTCTTGATCCAATGGAGGGCTCTCAGAGTCTGATATCCCAGAGGACAGCTGACCCTACTTTCCCTGACTGCTCATTACTCAGCAGAATACAGTTATCATGGGACTATGTAGACACATTTACTCCCACCCATAACTGATGGAGATACTCTCATTTGGAAGAACAGCCAGTCTTTGTATGTACAGTATGCTCAGGACCCGATCAGTGCACAAATCGCCCTTTGAAGAAAGAGAGAACCCAGGCCTCATCCCCACCACTTGGTCATCAGATGGAAGCAAATACTTCATGCCCCTCAATCACCCATGCCCTTATCTCCTGATCTAATAGGCAGAAACACCCCCAAAGCCAAAGGTTTTCCTCTCTTTCTTAAGGCAGAATATGGGCCTCTTGCTCACAGGGAGCCAAGAGACAGCCTGTAGAGGACTGACTCCCTTAGCCAAAGCCCAGAAAGGTTCTTCTTATTCCTGAGCCAACCACCTTGCTTATACATTCTGCTAGTCACTTTATTATCATAATCAAATTCTCACCTGTAATGAAGAACTCTGGCCCTCCATGTATCCATTTTCACTGCATTGCTTTATTATCAATCTAGGTTTTTCTTGGGTGCATACAAATTCAGTCTTTTGGAGTAATATCCTCTGTTTGCAAATGTTGAATCTAGTCAAGCCCTTATGACTATGAGATAGCTTGAGCCAACGTGCCCCTGGCATTTTGCTTTCACAACTACATAGACATCCAGAGCCCTAAGGCAGTGGAAGAGATTTAGCAGAGAACTGTTTGTGTGGAGGCTGAGCCAGAGGGATTAGGAGCCAGGTGGCCCATATTCTGGTTGAGGGAAAATGAAATTAAACATCTCCTCTCCACATTGACCACATTCCCATTGGATGGAAATGTCAAAGGAATTTTGCCTCCCGTGCTGCAGCCATTTCTTTCCCCTTACTGCACTTGTGACTGTGTCTTCCCTTCCTCTTTGGAGCCAAGAAGTTGGAACTCACTCGGCTGGCACCAAGGGATAGGTGGATGTTTCCACTCTGTCCTGCACTCAGTGACAGCCATCGCCATCTGATATCCCAAAGGAGAATAGCTCTCCTACCCCTGAGCTTGGTAGTAGGCTTTCTCTGGAATGGGGATGAGGGTGAGGCAAGGGAGCCTACTTGCCTCATTCCCCTGGCTGATTCCAGTGATTCCATCCTGAATAGTAAACATTTCAGAGATTCCATGTTGGGGTGATTCCAGACAAAGGCTGGCTGGGATTTCCTCTGTGACCTCCATATAAATGTATCCCAGAGATATCCCTGGGAGTAAGATACTGCCTCCTCCATGCATGCAGAAGAGAGAGGAAAGAAGAAAATGTTTGTTGAAGGGTGAAATATGTGCAATGCTCTCTGCCCAACTAGCTCTAACCCTTTCCCTGAGCAGAAATGAGGGATGGGGTTGGTGCACAGGGGTTAACAATAGGCCAGCAGTTCCATAGATGGTGGTACAGAGTGGGGTCTGTGGTATGGTCCTCCCAGCCAAAAGTTTTTGCCCTTTTCTTTAGCCCATGCCACCACTGGCTGCCCTCCCTCTCCTTCCCATCCCCACTGCCTTCTCCCATGTGCAGATGTGCTGTATAGTGAGTTCATACCTCTTGCTCATGGTTGGGGGAAAGGTGAGGGGCATCTTCCCACTCTGGAAGCCAGGCCCAGCAGGGGCAGGGCCTGGGGTGAGGGTCCATTCTCCTGCCCCCTCATATATCATGGGAGGAGCAGTCATCAGGAGGAAGTGGCCATGTGGCCATACTCAGTGGGTGCACAGACCTCTGCTTGAGAGGAGCTTGCGGGATAAGTGGCCCAAGAGTTCCTGATACCCTCATAGCTGGTCCAGCCCTGATGTTTGTAGTGATGCCTGCAGGTGGGAGGCCTGCAGCTGCTGGAGTGGGAGAAGGATGGGACAAGTGAAGTCTACCTACCTCAGGCACAATATCTAATGGAGCACCAAAGACTTAGTCATCAAGCTGAATAATAGTTTACTGCGATATTTTAAATGTTGTATTGGCAAACCTCACCCCGGAGGCCTGCATGTGTGTTTGGAAACAAGTAGAATTGGGAGTCCTGGCTATCGTCTCACTACCTGGCCATATTCTTGGTGGGAGACATGCCAAGTTGACTGAGGTCAGACTGAGTCAAATCTGTGCTCTGTGTCCCCATGGGGGCCACAGCAGGCAAGTTTACACCATGGGCATTGGTGAATGCTGTGAACCAGGGCTTTTCCCAGAGAGCTGTGTGTTCCAGAATCTGCCATGACCCCGTGGGTCTGGAGCCTAGTCAAGATGCCTTCTGAAACAAAGCCAGTGGGAGCCTCATTTCTTTCACTCTCCAGGTGGATGTACAGATGGAGTGTGGACTGGGGCATCTTCCACCCAGCCTGGCAGGGGCGGGGCTACAAGCATGGTTTCTTGTATGAAGACTCACTTCTGCTTCTTGGTAAGTGATCATACTCTGCTCATGAGGTAAGTAGACAGAATTCCAACTGGGTATTTAATGCAAGATTTTAGCCTTAATTCTTCAGAAATATTTGATGTAAAGTGAGTTTCGTCTGCCCTTAAAAAGTAAACATAATAATGATAATACCAAATAGCAGCTTCCTAAAGTTCAACCCAGGTGGGAGGGGTTTCTTCAAATGGTGAAACAAAATTTAAAATAGAAAAACTGGGAAGAGTTAATGGTGGAGAAGTAATGGGACTCTGGGTTTTCTCAATCCTCAAACACAGCTGTATTAACGTCAGATAACTTGGAACAGCCAGGAAATAGATCTGTGGAGTGGCAGAAGGATCTCCACAGTTAGAAGGACACAGTTTGGCTAATTCAAGGTGTGTAGATGTGAATTGGGGGAGAGAAAACAGCAGAGATGCAGAGGGGAGGGAACCCTTCTGAGGAAAGAAAAAAGGGAGAGAAAGAGTGTGGATGAGAAAGTGCAGCATTGAGTTAGCACAAGAGAAAAACCTGTCTGGACCAAAGACTGGGGAGTGAGAAGTACTGTGTGTCCCAGTTCTTTTTTTGCAAACAGCTTCTGTAGCCCAAACTGAGGTTTTGGAAGTACTTGACTTTCTCCATTGTGGAGGTGTGGCTTGTCTTCCTGGAGAGGAGACAGCTGGCCTTAGAGTGCACAGTGTGGTGTAGAAATCTCTGAGGTGCCCTGTGAGAGAACTGTCCCCTTCCTGGAATACTTTTGGATCAGGGTTTACTGACTCCCATGGACAAAAGACCCTTCAGTTGACAGCCAAAGCCTTTTATCAACAAGGTGGAGAGTCTTTACTCTGGAGGAGGGGAGTGGATCCAAGCAATGCTGGATTCTTTAAGACTTTGGGTTTTGAATCAGCTGCACAACAAAGAAAAAAAACAGAAGACAGTTTCAATGCAGGGCAAGCTGACTTCCCTTGTATTCAGTGAGGGCTGCCACATTGAATATTCAGTGGGGGATGAGATCCCAAGTCAAAGGACTTCTCTTTCTTCTTATTATTCTTCTTCTCCTCCTCCTTCTCCTTCTTCTTCTTCTTCTTCTCCTTCTCCTTCTCCTACTGCTCCTCCTCCTCCTCCTCCTCTTCCTCCTCCTTCTTGCTTTGGAATCAGGCACATTGTTTCTGGCTTATTTTTTGGCATTTCCTCTTATCTTTTTTAAATCTGTTTTTTTATTCTTTTCCTTTTCCTTCTTTTCCCTTCTGCCTTTTTCCCGTTTTTACTTTCTTTTTCCTTGGAATCAGCCTGTTATTTTTTCTGTTTTTTGTTTGTTTGTTTTGTTTGTTTGTTTCCGTTCCTTTTCCCTTTTTATGGGAACAGTCTTCCCCCCTCCTTTTTTCCCCTAAGGTTACTTCAACAAACAAATCAAAGCAGACCTAGTTAAAGGTGCAAACATTCCACCTCTGCAAACAAGGAGGAACCCTACAGAGGACTCATAAAAGGGTAAGAACCGCTAAATGCAACAGAATGCACACAGCATACACCAGAAACACTTCCTGAAATGCCAGGCCCTAGAAGTGTATGACCCTTTTTAAATATAGTAGTATTCTCAGGTGCAGGAACGATTAAAAGCTTTTAAAACACTTAAAACACAGAAACGTAGCCAAAGTAACAAGGACAAAGGCATTCTTCCTTCCCGCCCCTGCCATATGTCAAGCAGAAATCACAGCCAAGGATTTACTCAAAGCGGATAAAAGCAATATATGTGAGCCATAATTTAGAAAAACAGTCAAAAGATTACTAGCTTGGCTTGAAGAAAAGCATAGAAGACACCAGAGAAATCCTTGCTGCAGAGATCAAAGACCTAAGAACTAGTTAGGATGATTTCAAAAATACTATAAGTGAGATGGAAACTAAACTAGATACAGTGACAGTGAAGACTGAAGAAGTAGAGGATAGAGTAGGTGCAATAGAAGTTAAAATGATGGAAAATAATAGAGCTGAAAACAAAATAGGAAAAGGAAATAGCTAAATAATGCAGGAAGACTTAGAAGGTTTATTTGAACAAATTATACCTGAGAACTCCCCTAATGTAGGGAAGGAAACAGGCATCAAAATCCAAGAGGCACAGAGAACTCCCTTTAAAATCAACAAAAAAAACTTAACACCAAGACATATCATAGTAAAACTAGCAAAATACAAGGACAAAGAGAAAATTCTGAAAGCAGCTAGGGACAAACAGTCCTTAACTTGCAAGGATAGACACATAAGGTTAGTAGCAGACCTGCCCACTGAAACTTGGCAGGCCTGAAGGGAGTGGCAGGAAATATTCAATGTAATGAATAGGAAAAATATGCAGCCAAGAATTCTTTACCCAATAAGGCTGTTATTCAGAACAGAAGAATAGATAAAGACCTTCCCAGACAAACAAAAGCTAAAGGAGTTAGTGATCACTACACCAGCCCTGCAAGAAATTCTAAGGGGGAACTCTATGAGTGGAAAGCAGCAAACATACAAAGGACCAGAAACAATACCACACAAATGAAAGCTATAGCTTACACAGTAATTCATATCTTCCAATACATATCTGAATGTAAATGGACTAACTGCCCCAGTCAAAAGACACAGGATATGAGAATGGGTAAAAGACAAGATCCATCTATACGCTACCTACCAGAGAGTCTCTTTAGACCCGAGGACACTTGCAGATTTAGAACGAGGGGATGGGGAATAATCTGTAATGCTAATGGACATCAAAAGAAAGCCAAAGTTGTAATTTCCTTATTTGACACCATGAGGTCTTTTATTCATGTGAAAATTCATCACCATTTTATAAAGTGTACTAAACTTAAGCTTAACTACTACTAAAAAAAGCCAGAGTAGCCATACTTATAACAGAAAAATTAGATATTAAAACAGACTGTAACAAGAGATGAATAAGGGCATTATATCATAATTAAGGGGTCTATCCATCAAGAAGAGATAACAATTGTAGTTATTTATGCCCCCAACATATATATGAACCAAAATATATAGATCAATTAATCAGAAACAAGCAAACTTGAGGATGCTACCATAATTATAGGAGACTTTAATACTCCATTTGCAACAATGGACAGATCATCTAAGAGATAATCAATAAAAAAACAATGAATCTGAAGAAGGGACACAGGGACAGAGGCACATAGGGACAGAGGGACTTGACAGATATATTCAGACCACTTCATCCTAAAGCAACAGAATACACATTCTTTTTGAGTGCACATGGAATTATACAGAATAGATCCCATCTTGCATCACAAATCAGCCTTCAACTGGAACAAAAAAACTGAGATCATATCATGCATATTTTCAGATCACAACACTATAAAACTTGAAATCAACCCCAAGAAAAAAATTGGAAATCCCTCAAATACATCGAGTTTAAAGAAAATCCTATTAAAGAATGAATGGGTCAGCCAGGAAATTAAAAGAAAATTTTTTAAAAAAATACATGGAAGAAAATGAAAATGAAAATGACAGTCCAAACCCCTTGGATGCAGCAAAGGCAGTCGTCAAGAGGAAAATACATTGCAACTCAGGCCTCTATCTCAAGAAGCAAGATAGGTACACAATATTAGATTAGGTTTCTAGAAAAGAAGCAGCCAATAAAGCCCAAAGCCAGAAGCAGAAGAAAAATAAATGATTAGAGCAGAAATAATGACATAGAATAAAGAAACAATAGATCAATAAATCTAAGATATGATTTTTTGAAATAATGAACAAAATTGATAATCCCTAGCCAGACTTCTCAAAAAGAAAAGAGAGAAGACTCAATTAGATAAAATCATGAATGAAAGAGGAGAGATCACAATTAACACCAAAGAAATACAAACAATTACAAGAGAATATTATGATCAATTAAATGCCAACCAATTGGGCTATCAGGAGGATATTGATAAATTCATAGAAACCTATGAATTACTGAAAACTGAAACAAGAAGAAATAGAAAATTTGAAGAGACCGTAAGCTGTAAGGAAAGTGAATCAGTTTTCAAAAATCTCCCAACAAACAAGAGTTCAGGACCAGGTGACTTCCCAGGGGAATTATACCAAAATTTTAAAGAAGAATTAATACCAATTATTTTGAAACTGTTAAAAAAAATAGAAATGGAAGGTAAACTTACAAACTCATTCTATGAAGCCAGCATTACCTTGATTCTAAAACCAAAGACCCCTCTAAAATAGAGAATTATAGACCAAAATCCCTGATGAACATGTATGCAAAAATTCTCAAAAGATACTAGCAAATGCTACGGCTGAGAAACATAACAGAAACCCATGGGGGAGGGGAAGGGGAAAAAAAAAAAAGAGGTTAGAGTGGGAGAGAGCCAAACATAAGAGACTGTTAAAAACTGAGAACAAACTGAGGGTTGATGGGGGGTGGGAGGGAGGGCAGGGTGGGTTATGGGTATTGAGGAGGGCACCTTCTGGGATGAGCACTGGGTGTTGTATGAAACCAATTTGACAGTAAATTTCATACATTAAAAAATAAAAAATTAAAAACTAAAAAAAACAAACAACAAAAAAAAGATACTAGCAAATGGAAATCAACAATACATTGAAAGAATTATTCACCATAATCAAGTAATATTTATTCCTGGGCTGCAGGTTTGGTTCAATATCCACAAACCAATTAATGTGATACACCACATGAATAAAAGAAAGGATAAGAACCATAAGATTGCGTCAATAGATGCAGAAAAAAACATTTGACAAAATACAGCATTCTTTCTTCATAAAAACCCTTAAGAAAATAGGGATAGAAGGAACTTACATCCACATCACAGAGGCCATATATGAAAGACCTCAGCTAATATCATCCTTGATGGGGGAAAGCTGAGAGTTTTCCCCCTAAGGTCAGGAACATGACAGGGCTGTCCACTCTCACCACTGTTGTTCAACATAGTACTGGGATCCTTAGCCTCAGCAATCAGACAAAATTAAGAAAGAAAATGAATGCAAACTGGCAAGGAAGAGGTCAAACATTCACTCTTCACAGATGACATGATACTCTATAGGAAAATCCAAAAGACTCTACCAAAAACCTGCAAGAACTGATATGTGAATTCACCAATGTTGCAGGATATAAAATCAAGGTACGGAAATTAGCTCCATTTCTTTACACCAATAATGAAGCAGCAGAAAGAGATATGAAAAAATTAATCGCATTTACAATTTCACCAAAAACCATAACATACCTAGGAATAAAACTAGCCAAAAGGTAAAATACCCGTACACTGAAAACTATAGAAAGCTTATGAAGGAAATGGAAGAATTATTCCATGGAATAATGGAAATGGAAAAATTATTCCATGTCCATGGGTTGGAAGAACAAATATTGTTAAAATGTAGATACTACCCAAAGCCATCCTCACATTAAATGCAATCCCATCAAAATAACACCAGCATTCTTCACAGAGCTAGAGCAATCATAAAATTTGCATGGAAACACAAAAGAATCGAAATAGCCAAAGAAATGTTGAAAAAGGAAACCAATGTGACAGTAAATTTCATATTAAGAAAAATTACAACTATAAAACCTCCAAACAAAATAAATAAAAGCCATGACAAATGTTTTAACTCTAGGTTATAAAAACATTTTTAAAGATATGACACCAAAATAAGTGTCCATGAAAGAATAATAAATTGGACTTTATTAAAATTAAGTGCTTTGAGAAACACTTTAAAAAAGAATCAACAAAGTGTTTGACTGGGAGACAATTTTACAAACATAAAAAAAAAAAAAAAAAGAAAGAAAACCAAAGCTGGAGGCTTCACAATCCCAGACTTTAAGCTGTATTACAAAGCTATAATAAACACAGTATGGTACTACACAAAAACAGACACATAGATAAAGGGAATAAAATAGAGAATTCAGAAATGGACCCACAAATATATAGAAAATTAAACTTTGTCAAGCAGGACAGTATCCAATGGAAAAAAGATGATGGAAAAAAATGATGCTAGGAGAACTGGAGAGCAACATGCAACATGAAGAATGAAACTGGACCAATTTCTAACACCACACACAAAAATAAATTCAAAATGGATGAGAGACCTAAATGTGAGAAAACTATAAGTAGGTTTTAAGACAGGAAATTCTACAGTAAAAACAGACAGCAACCTCTTTGACCTGGGCTGCCACAACTTGTTACTTTACTTGTCTCCAGAGACAAGGGAAATAAAAGCTAAAATGAACAATTGAGATCTCATCAAGACAAAAAGCTGCTGCACAGTGAAGGCAACAATCAACAAAACTAAAAGTCAACCAACGCAATGGGAGAAAATATTTGCACATGACATCAGATAAAGGGTTAGTATCCAAAATCTCTAAAGAATTACCAAAGTCAACATTCACAAAGCAAATAATCCGGTGAAGAAATGGGCAGAAGACATGAATAGACACTTTTCCAAAGAAGACTTCCAGAAGGCTACCAGACACATTAGAAGATGCTCAACATCACTCACAGGAAAAAAGCAAATCAAAACCACAATGAGATACCACCTCACTTCTGTCAGAATGGCTAAAATTAAGAACTCAGGCCACAACAGATGACGATGAGGATGCAAAGGTGAACCCTTTTGCACTCTTGGTGGGAATGCAAACTGGTGCAACCATGCTGGAAAACAGTATAGAGGTTCCTTGAAACATTAACATTAGAACTACTCTATGACCCAGCAATTGAACTCGGGATTTATCCAAAGAATAAAATAATGCTGATTCAAAGGCCCCATGCACCCCATTTTTTAAAGCAGTGCTGTCAATAGCCAAATTATGGAAAGAGTCCACATGTTGGATGGATTAAGAAAATGTACTATATGTGTGTGTGTGCATGTGTGGGTGTATATATATATACATACATATATACATATATACATATATATGCCAATGGAATACACAATGGAATACTACTCAGCGATCAAAATAATCAAGTCTTGTCATTTGCAACAACATGGATGGAACTACAAGGTATTATGCTAAGCAAAATAAGTAAGTCAGGGAAAGACAGATATATGATATTTTACTCATATGTGGAATTTGAGAAATTAACAGATGAACATAGGGGAAGGGAAGGAAAAAGGAGATAAAAACAGAGAGGGAGGCAAAACGTAAGAGACTTGTAAATTCAGAGAACATACTGAGGGCTGCTGGAGGGTGTGTGTCTAAGGGATGGCCTAAATGGGTGATTGGCACTAAGGAAGGCAGCTTCTGGGAAGAGCACTGGGTGATATAAGTGATGAATCACTGGGTTCTACTCCTGAAACCAATACTACTCTGTATTTTAACTAACTTGAGTTTAAATAAACACATTAGTAATTTGATAATATGATAATATAGGAGGCTTATTTGTATCTTCCTAATGCTGGCTGAATATCACTGTTCTTTAAAAATTACACATTTAAAAGATATATCTATTGACTTGGAGAGAGAAAAGTTCTTTACTTTTCTTCATTGAGCAAGGAACCTAAACCAGGTGTCAGAAAACCTTACTTGTGTTATCCTTCCAGTGATGCCCTCACTGAGCCTTAGTTCATTTACCTGTAAAATTGGGATACTAGAGGTGCTCAATATTTTCCAACAGTTTTTTTTTTCTTTTCAGAATTAAAACAAATTAATTCCAGAATAGTTAAGATACAGACTTATATTCATTGCATTTATATAATTAAGTGATTCAGCAATCCTATATATTACTCAGGGTTTATCAGGGTAATTGTACTCTTAATTCCCTTCACCTATTTCACCCAAAACTCATCCAACCTTCTCCTATAACCATCTATTTGTTCTGTGTAGTTAAGAGTCTGTATTTTGTTTTTTCTCTCTTTTTTGATATTTTTGCTTTATCCCCCTTAAATTCCACGTATGCATCTAAGCATATGGGATTTGTCTTTCATGGTAGCTTATTTCACTTAGCATTACGTTTCTAGAACCACCAATGTTGCAAATGGCAAGACGTCATTCATTTTTAATGCTTATGTATATACTTCTTTATCCATTGTCTATCAATGGACACTTGAACAATATTTTCCAATAGCACTTGAAGCTTTGATACTTGATGGTTGTAAATGACCAAGTGTTGCTTAATCCATGAAAGAAATGTTGCAATTTTTTTCAAAGAACTTTGAAGTGCAGTGCTGAATCCACATCACGTGTTTAACATAATTATTGTGAGGAGACCCCGTGTTGTATGAAAGTATGTAATCACAATATTGTACACTTGAAACGAATATTAGACTGTGTGTTAGCTAACGGGAATTTAAATAAAAAAATTAAAAATAAATAAATAAATAACTTTTAAGACACTTAACCTAAAAGAATAGAAAAACCAAGGGGCATAACTCTCCTTTTAATTATTTCAGAAAAATTGTCTTACAAACGTAAATTTCATGGGGCGTTGCCTTTTATTTGACTACAGGGGTATGATCTGCTTTTTCCATATTACCATACTTATTTTTGCCTTGTACATTTTCATTCATCTTCAGTGTAGATTTATATTCAGCTTGAGGAGACCAAGTAAGCATATTCTAGTCTTTAATCTCAATGGCACTCATTAATTCTAAGTCACATTTTAGTGCTTTCCTCTACACGAATTGTATGAGTGTATCACCATATCCTCTCCACTATGACTTGCAGTTTTCTTCTCCACAAGTATACACATGCCTGGGTAAGCATGAAGCAGTTAGTAACTGGCTTCTTATCAATAGAGCACAGATGAGATATCATGTCTACGTTTAAAAAACATCAAAGCTATTATGCCCCTGTTTCTCTCTCTTCATTGATTTCTCTCTCTCCCTTCCCATTTCTCTACCTCTCTCTCCCCTCCCCTTTCCCTAACTCTCCCTGCACTTCTCTTTCTTACTCTCCCTCTCCTTTTCTCTCCCTCTCCTTCTTCCCATGTCCCTCTCCTCTTCCTTCTCCCTCTCCATCCCTCTCTCTCTTTCTCCATGCCAATGTCCCTCCCTCCCTGTTTCCCTCATTTTTCAGTGCCTGGTAATGGGAAAAAGCACTGATGTTAACATTGATTCCATGGACAGGCACATATAGGACAGAAGAGAGAGAAACCACATGGTAACAGGCAGAATGGAAGTCATGCTCTGAGAGCAAACTGAATCCTGACAATAGTCACATGAATGAGCTTGAGAGGAAATATTCAGTTGAGCCTCAGTTGAGACCACTGCTCCAACTTCATAGAGACCTAGAAATAGAGGGCCCAGCTTGTTTTGCCAGGATTACTAGTTTCCAGTTTATGAGCTATTCAATATTCATGGTTTGGAGGTGCTGAGTTTTGTAGACTGTTGCAGGGAGGAATTGATTGTTAAAAGTCTATCAGACCCAAGAATGAGACCCAACTATCCATCCCCATCTCCTTCTCGTTTCCCAGGTCCCCTTCAGCCAAACTGACCGCCTTCCTTACCTCCTTTGGTCAAATTCACTTCTCTCAGTGAGCCTCTCACCCACGGTGACTTGTCCTTGACTCACTGCTCCCAGATGTGTGCCGGGCTGGCTCCCTCTTCCTATTCTGGTTCCAGTAAGAATCTCAAGTGAGGCCTTTCAAACCCTCCTACCCAGTGGCTTGCCAGACCTCCCTCACTGCACCCTGCTTTGTTTTTGTCTTAATTGCTATTTTTTTGTCATGTTTTTGCTTTTGTAACTTTCACCCTTGGACTACGAGTTCTTGATAGGCCGAGAACACTTGTTCAATTACAGCACCACACTTAGGTGAACCAAGGTACTTGGCACTGGGTGGGTGCTCAGGGCATAGTTGCTGAATAAAATGAAAGATTGTCGAGTCCCCCTTTCCTCATTCTGACCAGCTCAGTCTGTGGAGATGGTCACTCATAATAATAGGTGCCTGATATTTCTGAGGCAAGGGAAAGGTCAGAATGACCTCTGTATGATTCTTCCCTCCAGCTGCTCTAACAAATCTGAGCACAAACACATTCAGGAGGCTGCCTTCCTTTTGGTGGCCAGCACTAGCACTTAATCCCCACAGAGGAAACTTTATTTGGGTATCCTCAATGCAGAGTGTCTCCTGAAGACCAGTGATAAAAGAGAAGACACTCAGTTTATGGACAAGGAAACTGAGTCCTTTCAAACTATGGTCCCCATTTTACTGTGGCCTAGCGTGTGTGCTCATCCTAGTCCTAAGAGCTGAGAATGGTGGATGACAGGACCTCAGACTCTTCTCCAGAGACTACTATGGAGATGGCCTGTTCCCCTGCGAGACTATGGGAACTTTAAGAATCCCCTTCATGCTATGGAATTTTGTACATGTTGCCAGGAGAAAAAATGTCCCTACTCCATGTCAGATCTGTCTCCAAGTCTTTCCTCCTTTTTCCCTAACACTTACAGGCTATAAGCCCTTCCTTAACCACCATCCCATTATCTCCACCTATGCAATCCGTTTCTGTGTATGCATGTCTGTGTGCTCAGTTTAATGTGGAGAGGAGAATGATCTAAATTGGGAGGAGTTAGGTAGGGCTCACCAGGATCCTAAAGGCTCTCTTTCCAAAGCAAACTGGATAGACAGTGTTGAGCTTTGGCCTAGAAAGCCATATTCCTCATTTTTCTTCTGGACTCTGCTCACATACTGTGCCCTAAGCCAGTCTCAGCCTATTCCTTGGCCTCAGTTTTGCAAATATACAAAGGGTTGAATGTGGACTGCATAAATGCATGTGTAGGGGGATATGTTCTCAGACTCTATCAACACTAGATTGGTATGAGCAAACTGAGGCAGAAACAGATGCACAGGCCTTTCTAACATGGGTAAATGACAAAGGACATACAGCAGGAGTGGAAAGGACTCATGCCTGGGACCTGTGTTTAGTTTCTATGTAAAGTAAGAATAAATTTGTGCAATGTTGAAAAATATTATTTTTATGCACATTGTTACAGCAGCCAACCTTAAATGATAGAAGTCTGGGGAGAATTTAAGATGGCAGTGAAGTAGGTGGACCCTGGGCTAGTCTCATCCCTTGAACACAGATCAACATTAGATCTATTTTGAATACCCGGGAAATTGATCTAAAGGTTAAGAGAACAATATTCATAATTTGAATGAGAGAACATGGCAGGTACAAGGTGTGAAGTGGAGATTTGGGGGAGAGAAAAACTTCAGTGCCACAGATGGGTGGGAGCCCTTTGCACAGAGAGGAGAAAGAAAGAGGGGGAGAGAACAGTGTATTGGGTTCACACAAGAAAAGCACCCGCCCCCAAACCTTTGATCAGGGAATTGTGAAGAACTGAACATTGCAAGTTTTTGCAAACAGTGGAGCTGAATTTCTGAGTTTTTGGAAGTCTGCATCATTTACTAGAGTAGGCCTGGGTAGGCCGTGGTGCTCTTGTGGAGAAGGAGAGGAAGCCTGAGAACTGACAGCATGGTGTGGCAATCTCCTGGGTTGCACTGGAATAGAATGGTCCCCTTCCCTCAGTGCATTTACCGGAGGTAATATTGGCTCCTCAAGGACAAAAGACATGGCCGGCACCTTTGAGAGGGTATTGAATAGCAGGGGACAGAGACACAAGCAGAGGGAAACTAAAGTGGTTACAGCTCTTTGCTGTGCTTCAACATAAACTCTAGACACCTTTGCAGCCCAAGGACTGCTTTTCTTGGACAGAAAAGTGCCAGTGCAACACTGCAAAGCTCTCCTCTGGAAAGGGGGAAGCAGGTTTACACCTTGCCCAGTCCTTTCAAATTTGGAATTTTGAATCCCAGTCACACACCAGAGATAAACACAGAAGAGCTATGGCACTGGCATGTCCATGGTCTGGGCACAGAAGGGTTAAGGGCAGGGATCTGAGAGAAGCCTGGGACAGAGAAGGGAAGATCGTTTATCTGTGAGGGCTACCTAAACAGTGGCAGGCACCAGGTCCCCTACACAGGAAAAATAGAGCAGGGTAATGCCATCTTCTCCCACCCACCAGCATGGTAAGCCTTCAGTGAGTAGCACAGCACCTCCAGTTGAGTCTGGAGCTGCTTACACCAAACCCCGCCCCCTGACAGGGTCATCTTTACAAGAGTAGGTATGATGGGTAGAAGGCCTCTCCCCTAGAGGACCAACACAGCTATACAAGGCCTTCCACATGCACTTAATCTACTGATCATAGACTGCTCCAAAGCCTTGTGGTGACTGGGTGGCTCAGTTGGTTGAGCGTACAACTTCAGCTCAGGTCAGGATCTCATGGCTCATAAGTTTGAGCCCCATGTCGGGCTCTGTGCTGACAACTCAGAGCCTGGAGCCTGATTTGGATTTGGTGTCTTCCATTCTCTCTGCCCCTAACTGCTCATGCTCTATCTCCCTCACTCCCTCAAAACAAAGTAAACATTAAAAAACAAACAAAAAACAACAAAAATAATGCTTCAAAGCCTCAATTTCAGTGTTTTGGTTCTGGTGGAAATAGGACCCGGCATTTTTTTTTTCTTGAAAAAAAAATTGCAATTCTTTTGTTTTTTTATTAATTTTAATTTCCTATATCTCATTTTTTTTTTTTTTGGAAAGGCTACTTTTCCTTTCTTTCTTCCTTCCTTTTTTTTTCTTCTCCTTTTTGGCTTTCTTATCCTTTGGAATTAGGCTTATAGGTTTTGTTTGTGTGTTTGTTTTTCTATTTTTCTTCCTTTACCTTTTTTCTTTCTTTTTTTTTTTTTTTTGGATGAGGCTTTTATTTTTTTAAATCGGGCTTATTATCTATTTTAAATTGGGCTTAATGTTTACTTTTGAGCGAGTGAGTGAGAGCGAGAGAGACGGGGGGAGGGGCAGAGAGAGAGAGAGAGAGAGAAAGAGAGAGATACACAACACAGAATCCAAAAGAGTCTCCAGGCTCTGAAATATCAGCACAGGGCTGACCCAGGGCTCAAACCTAAGAACCAGGAGATCATGACCTGAGCTGAAGTTGAACACTTAACTGACTGAGCCACCAAGGAGCTCCAAATCAGGCTTATTTAAAAAGAACAAATCAAAGCACATCTAGTCAAAGTTCCAAACACTTCCCACTGCAAGCAAGGAGGAACTCTGCAGAGGACTGAGCTGGAGGAAAGAGCAGCCAAATCACAACAGCAGAGTGCACACAGCATATACCATAAACACATCCCGAAATGCCAGGCCCTTGACAGTGTATAATCCTTTCTTAAAATAGTGTTACACCAAGAATAGAAAACATAAGCTTTCACAACACGACAAAGACTGAAACCTAGACAAAATGACAAGACAGAGGAATTCTCCCCTCAAGATCAAGAAGAAACCACACCCAGGATTTTGCTCAAAACAGATAGAAGTAAAATATCTGAAGAATAATTTAGAAGAGCAGACATAAGACTGCCTGCTGGACTTGAAAAAAAACCATAGAAGACTTCAGAGAAACCTGTGCTGCAGAAATAAAACACCTAAACAGTAGTCAGGCTGAAATAAAACATGCTATAACTGAGATGCAAAATTGACTCATTGTAATTACAATGAAGATGGAAGAAGCAGAGGATAAAATAGGTGCTATAGAGGATAAAATTTTGGAAAATAATGAAGTTGAGAAGGAGAGGGAAAGAAAACTATTGGGTCACAAATATAGACTAAGAGAAATAAGCAATTCTATAAAGTGTAATAATACCCTTATCATAGGAGTGCCAGAAGAATGGGGAAAAGGGACAGCAAGTTTAATTGAACGAATTATAGCTGAAGCCTTCCCCAATCTGGGGAAGGGAGCAGCCATTCAAGCCCAAGAGGCACAGGGAACTCCCCTCAATATATATAAAACAGGTCCACACAAAAATATATCATAGCGAAACTTGCAAAATGCAAAGAAAAAGAGAATTCTGAAAGAAGCTAAAGAAAAAAGGTCCTTAACCTATAAGGGTAGATCTATAAGGTTAACAGCAAACCTGTCTATAGAAACTTGGCAGGCCATAAGGGTGCGGTATGATATATTTAATGTGCTAAATGGGGAAAATATGCAGCCAAGAATACTTTATCAAGCAAGGCTGTCATTCAGAATAGGAGAGAGAAAGAGTTTCCAAGACAAGTAAAAACTAAAGGAGTTACTGAGCACCAAGCCAGCTCTGCAAGAATTGTTAAAGCGGACACTTTGAGTGGGAAAGAGAGGCCAAAGGCAACAAAGACTAGAAAGGAACAGAGACATTCTACAGGAACAGCAACATTACAGGTAATACAATGGCACTGAATTCATATCTATCAATAATTATTTGAATGTAAATGGGCTAAATGCTCCAGTCAAAAGACATAGCATATCAGAATGGATTAAAAAAATCAAGAACCATTGAAATGGTGCCTATAAAAGACTCGTTTTAGACCCAAAGACACATTGAGATAGAAGGTGAAGGGGTGGAGGGCCATTTGTCATGCTAATGGACAACAGAGGAAAGCTGGAGTAGCAATACATATATCAGACAAACTAGATTTTAAATGAAAGATTGTAATAAGTGATGAAGAAAGTCCTAATCGCTTCTCGGCCTTTTGGCTAAGATCAAGTGTAGAAAGTCTTATGTCATAATAAAGAAGTCTACCAAAGAAGAAGATCTAACAATTGTTAATATTTATGCCCCCAGCTAGGTACAGCCAATTATATAAACCAATTAATAACAAACTTAAAGAAACATATTGATAATAATACAATAATAGTAAAGGACTTTAACACCCCACTTACATCAAAAGATAGATCATCTTAGCAGAAGATCAACAAAGAAACAATGGCTTTGAATGACACACTAGACCACACGGACTTAACAGATATATTCAGAGCTTTTCACCCTATAGCAGCAAAACACACACTCTTTTTGAATGCAAAAGCCACATTCTCCAGAGTAGATTAAACTAGGTCACAAATCAGCCCTCTTATATTCAGACCACAATGCTATGAAACCTGAAGTCAACCAAAGGAAAAAAAAAATGGGAAACACCACCAATACATGGATATTAAAGAACATCTGACAAAGAATACATTGGTTTACCAGGAAATCAAAGAGTAATAAATAAAAGAATCATTTTAAAAAATACATAGAAGCCAATGAAAATGAAAACATGACAGTCCAAAACCTTTACTATGTGGCCAGGTGGTAATAAGAGGGAAGTATATAACAATCCAGGCATTCCTCCGGAAAGAAGGAAAGTCTCATGTACACAACCAAATCTCACACATCAAAGAGTTGGAAAAAGAAGAGCAAATAAAGCTCAATGCCAGCAGAAGAAGGGAAATAATAAAGATTTTTAACTCTCTTGAGTTAGCTGCCTCCTGTTTGCAGGACATTGATGAGACAGGGTGACTTGAATATTACCTCTGCTTTTCGGGACATAAGCATCAAATAGTGTTGGGTGTCCTCAGTAACGGATTATTTCTCAGTAGTTGGCTGTGTAGTCCTACAGCTCTAATGTGGGTCTTGTGTTAGAAGAACAGCAGTCAATTGACATAAAATAGCCTTGTTTCTGAATAAAAAGAGGGAAATTACTGCCCAGGTTCTTAGCATATCTTTTCTGTCACAGCTATTGCAGCATTAACTTCACACAGCTGGGTTGTTTGGAATTTATTTATGTATTCAGTTATCTTTTCAAAAAGGACTTACTGGATGCCTAGTGTATACAAGACACTGTGCTCAGATAACTTCAAAGGTGAATAAGTCTCAGCCCCTGCCTTCAAAACTTTATAGGCTACTAAGGAAGACATTTAAAAAAAGCATTGCATATTAGGAAAATGTGCACATGGCTGTGATCTCACCTACAATGAAGTTATACTAATTAGGATGTTTTCCACTTTAAGTAACACAAACCCAACTCAACTTGGTATTTTATTTTATTTTTTAATTAATTACTTATTTTTTTAGTTTACATCCAAGTTAGCATATAGTACAACAATGACTTCAGGAGATTCCTTAAGCCCCTTACCCATTTAGCCCATTCCCCTTCCCACAACCCCTCCAACAACCCTCTGTTCTCTATATTTGAGTCTCTTATGTTTTGTCCCCCTCCCTGTTTTTATATTATTTTTGCTTCCCTTCCCTTAAGTTTATCTGTTTTGTATCTTAAATTCTTCATATGACTTCAGTCATATGAGATTTATCTTTCTCCAATTTCACTTAACATAATACACTCTAGTTCCATCCGCATAGTTGCAAATGGCAAGATTTCATTTTTTATTGGAGAATAATACTCCATTGTATATGTATACCACCTCTTCTTTATCCATACATCCATCAATGGACATGTGGACTTTTACCATACTTTGTCTATTGTTGATAGTGCTGCTATAAACATGGGGGTGCATGTGCCCCTTTGAAACAGCACACCTGTATCCCTTGGATAAACACCTAATAGTGTAATTGCTGGGTCGTAGGGTAGTTCTACTTTTAATTTTTTGAGGAACCTCCATACTGTTTTCCAGAATGGCTGCACCAGTTTGCATTCCCACCAGCAGTGCAAAAGAGATCCTCTTTCTCCTCATCCTCGCCAACATCTGTTGTTGCCTGAGTTGTTAGTGTTAGCCATTCTACATTGACAGGTGTGAGGTGGTATCTCATTGTGGTTTTGATTTGTATTTCCCTGGTGAGTGATGTTGAGCATTTTTCCATGTGTGTGCCATCTGGATATCTTCTTTAGAGAAGTGTGTATTCATGGTTTCTTCACATTTCTTCACTGGATTGAGTGTGTGTGTGTGTGTGTGTTGTGTGTGTGTGTGTGTATGTGTGTTGAGTTTGATAAGTTCTTTATAGATTTGGATACTAACCCTTTATCTGCTATGTCATTTGCAAATATCTTCTCCCATTCCATCGGCTGCCTTTTAGTTGTGCTAATTGTTTCCTTTGCTGTGCAGAAGCTTTTTATTTTGATGAGGTCCCAAAAGTTCATTTTCAACTTCGTATATTAAAAAAGGAGTGTATTGGCTCACCAAAGTAAAAAGTCCAGAGGTAATTAGCTTCAAGCAAGGCTTGATCAAGGCAAAAAATGTGATAAGAACCAGGCTCTTATCTCCTTTCCTTCACTAAGAGCACACTTCTCTGTAGGCCCTTTTGTCATAGTCTCAAGATAGCTGCTAACTATTCTCAAGATTACATGCTTCTAGACTAAAGATAGCAGGAAAGAGTGAATTCTCTTCCCTTTTATTTTTAGCACAAATAAAATTTCATGGTCTTGTTAATTCTATTGGCTTATGAATTAGGTGATTATCTCTAAAAATTATTTAGAGCGGGAATGGGATGTGTTGATTTTTTTAATTTTGTCAGTGCTTACTCCTTTCCCTCACCATCCCCCAAGTCACAGATGGGATCAGTTCAACCAAATTATAGTGTTGGTCATTTGAGGATAATATGAGAAAGGGTGATGTGGCTGGGAGAAGGAGGTCTCAGGATTGGGTCTTATTAAATTGAATGCGATTTGCTTTTCCTGGAACCAATTTCTTGGACAAGATTGAGTATGTGGGAGTCAGACGGCCAAGCTAAACTGTAGCCTAAAGGTTGAGGGTGACTTGGAAGAGGTTGGTCCCATCAGAAGAGCTTGGGGATCTATCATTCTGTTCAGTGATGAGATTAAAACTTCACAGTAAGTTCAGCAGGGGGAAGCTTAATATGAAGAACTGTTAACTCCAATAGCAGAGTAGAGTTATAATGGTTTGGGTAGCAGGAAGAGAGCTCTAAGCAACATAGGAATAGCAGATATAAGGAGCAGCTGCTACCCCAAAGACTGGAATGGAGCACTTCAGGGAGACCATCCCAGCCACTCTGAGCCGGGGCCAAGATCCAGATATTCCTACCTCACTGGGTGACAGAGAGGTCACCGAGGTGTCACACAAGCTAATGGAACTTGCTGGAAATCTGCCCTTAGTGTGCTCATGGGGTGCTTGTGCCATAATAAAGGAGATAGATTCAGGTCAGACAACAGACTTCAGCTACAGAGAGCTTCACACACCAAGGGAAGGAACCAAGGGATGAGAGCAAGAGAAGGGACTTGGGGTGTTCTCAATAATATAATTGATTCTGTCTTGCTGGAGCATACAGGGCAAGGTGGGGAGAGGCACTAACAAAGTTGGATGGGGCAATACAAGTTTTTTAGTGCCTCAGATAACATGAGGATTCATTTGGACTCTGTGTGGATTATGGAGAGCCACTGAGTACTTGTAAGCCTTAGAATCAGATTTGGGATTTATATCAATAGTTTTGGTAGCAATATGGAGAAAGAATTAGAAAAGGGGTGCATCCGAGCAAGGAGACAGATGAAGAGACCAGTGAAATTATCCAGGCCAGTGACTGAAAGGCAGGTGAAGGCAGTGGCAGTGCATGTTGTGAAAAGGAGGTAGGTTTTAAAGATATTAAAGAGGTGGAATGACTAGATCCTGGAGACTGATCAGACGGGGCAAGGCTCTTAATGAGTGTTCATCGTCAACTGATCAGTACAACCCAAACCCAAACTCCATCAACGTCATAAACCTATCCTTTCTGGGAAACTGAGACAGTAGAGCTGGAGAGTTAAAAGCACGAACTCTGGCGCAGACTACCTTGGTTCAAATCCAGGTTCCCAACTCACTTGCTGTGAGACCTCTTGGGAAGCTAGTGTAACCACCCTGACCTCAGTATTTCCTGCATAAAGTAAAAAATAGGAAAACTATCAACTGAAAAGAGCTGTTTCTGGGACGAAATTACGTATATATAAGCCATTTAGAACAGTGTCTGGTACATCCCATAAGTACTCAGTGGCACTGGCTAGTGTCATTTTTCTTGCACCAGCTGAAAATAACTTTGGGAATATAAGCTGTATTATTGTGCTTTATAAAACATGACACGTTAAGAATACATGACAATAGCATTTAAGAATTCTTGCTTTCTGATGAAATCATTTTCTTCACTTGTTAACAAGAAGACAAAATTTAATCAGGAGGAGCAGCTTATGAAGGAAAGAAAATATTTAATCAAGAAGGCCAGCTTTAGGGAGCATCTGGGTGGCTCAGTTGGTTAAGTGTCCGACTTTGGCTCAGGTCATGATCTCATGGTTCATGGGTTCAAGCCCCGTGTAGGGCTCTGTGCAGACAGCTGGGAGCCTGGAGTCTGTTTTGAATTCTATGTCTCCCTCTCTCTCTGTCCCTCCCCTACTTGCACTCTGTTTCTGTCTCTCAAAAATAAATAATTGTTAAGAAGTTTCTTTTTTTAAAAAAAAGCCAGAGTTAGGCAGAGACATAAAATATGATGGTGCTGTAGTATCGCAGTCAAACCAGAGTACATGATTAAACAAGTAAAGTAATAGAATGTGGAATCTTACATCTACTTAGCCAACTACTGGCATCTTAGCCAACTACTGTTTCCAAGATAATATATATTTTTGAATGTTTATTTATTTATTTTTGAGAGAAAGAGAGAGTGAGAAAGAGGCAGAGAATTCCAAGCAGGCTCTGTGCAGAACCTGACACAGGGCTCTATCCCATGAACAGTGAGATCATGACTTGAGCTGAAACCCAGAATCAGATGCTTAACCGACTGGGCCACCCAGGTGCCCCCAAGACAATATTTTTAATTTAGCTGTAAAACTAGATCCTAATAAGAGAATTATATAAGACTTATTAAATAGTTTAGTTCAGGTCACTTAAAATCCAATCAACCCCATATCTATGGGAGGATCCTGAAATGAGGTTAGTCTGTCCCAACAGGATTGAGGATCCTTACGCCCTGATTTGTGGCCCTGGTATGGATGGTAAATATTGATGGGAGAGCCAGGTGACACTGTCCAGGGGGGGTGAAGGATCGACTCCTCAGTTCAGTACCCCCATCCCTATATATCTGCCTGACTCCTAGGAGCTGCTTAATAAGTATTGAATGACTACATGAATTCAGACTACTTTCGTATAATGAAGTAAATACATGAAGTTCCAATCAGGAAAATGGGAGACTGATTTAAAGAGCTGGTTGCCAACAATTTGACAAAGCTGTAGTCTGTGGAAGGCAGGCTTGCTTTAGGAATGGGGGTAGAGGCTATTTTGAACAATCTCTGTGAAAAGACCAAGATTTTAAGAGTTTTAGGTGACAAGCTCCGAAAATAATACCTAAATCCACTAACAAGGGAGGAAATTTTAATATCTTTTCTAGCTCTTTGAGTCTTTTCAGCTGTACCCTGCCCAAACTGCCAATATTAAGGACAGGTTTACCTGGTTGAGCAAAGAGTTCTCACTTTGGTGTTCACAGCTGGGCCTGCTGTGGGAGGAGAACACTTAATTGTGATATCCAGGACTCCAAGGGCGTTCTTAAGAAGGGAAGCTATGGCTGCTGCCTCTAAAGGCTTCCTTTATCAGCTCATTGGAAAAGACTTCCCAGTTCCGGACAGGTGCGTCTCTCAAGCTTCCCCCTTATAACACCTCCCAGGAGCTCTGCTCTGCTTAGAGTCCTCGCTGGCAGGCCTTCACTGTGAGGCTTCCACTCTCCCAAGTGCCTGGTCTGCAGATGTTCCAAGCGCCTTGCCTCTTGGAAATTATTTGGGAAAACCTCTTCATTAGATACTTTCCTTAACAGATACTCCGATACTTAGCTAGACGCTGAGTGGCAGGTCAGTGTCTCTGTTTAAGGAGCTAATTCTTGCCGGTTATTCTAAGTGTTTGCTATTTTGCATTTCTTTCTTTCCTTTCCTACATATACAGAATACGTAGTTTGAGAAAAGAGTACAGAAGAAGTCTTTGTTCCATTTCTGTCATATACTTTGATCTATTCAAGTTCTCTGTTTCTTTTTACCTTCCTATTGGCATTTTATATATTTAGAATTTATTGCAGATACATTTAAAATTCATTAGCATGAGAGGTTTTATCTTCATCTTTTTTATCTTACTGTTTAAATTATCTCTTGTTGATAGCCTCTTGTGGGGTCTGTTTTTAAAACGTTCCATCTGTTGGGGCATCTGGGTGGTTCAGTTGGTTAAACATCTAACTATTGATTTCGGCTCAGGGCATGATCTCAAGATTTGTGAGTTCAAACTCCACATTGGGTTCTGCGGTAACAGACATCCTGGAACACCGGCTGCAAGTTGCCAGCGTCGCCAAGGAGAGCATCCCGCTCTTCACCTACGGCCTGATCAAACTTGCCTTCCTGTGCTCCAAGACCAGGAAGATGGCGGCGTAGGAGGACGCGGGGCTCACAACGCGTCCTGCCGATCACTTAGATTCCACCTACATCTGCCTAAAGAACCCAGAAAACCGCCAGAGGATTAGCAGAAGGGAGTCTCCGGAGTCAAGCGCAGACTAGAGGCCCACGGAAGAGGATAGGAAGGGCAGCGAGGCGGTGCGCGCTCCACGGACTGGCGGGAGGGAGCCTGGGCGGAGGGGCGGAGGGGCAGCTCGCCGGCCAAGCAGAGCCCCCGAGTCTGGCTGGCAAAAGCGGAGGGGCCGGACAGACTGTGTTCCGACAGCAAGCGCGACTTAGCGTCTGGGAGGTCATAAGTTAACAGCTCTGCTCGGAAAGCGGGAAGGCTGGAGGACAAAGGGAGGGAGAGCTGCTGAGCCCCCGGACGGCAGAGCTCAGCTTGGCGGGGAACAAAGGCGCTCACCAGCGCCATCTCCCCCGCCCATCCCCCAGCCAAAATCCCAAAGGGAACCAGTTCCTGCCAGGGAACTTGCTCGCGCAGCGCAAACACCCAACTCTGTGCTTCTGCGGAGCCAAACCTCCGGCAGCGGATCTGACTCCCTCCCCCTGCCACAGGGCTCCTCCTGGAGTGGATCACCTAAGGAGAAGCGAGCTAAGCCTGCCCCTCCACCCCCCGTGCACCTTGCCTACACACCCCAGCTAACACGCCAGATCCCCAGCAACACAAGCCTGGCAGTGTACAAGTAGCCCAGACGGGCCACGCCACCCCACAGTGAATCCCGCCCCTAGGAGAGGGGAAGAGAAGGCACACACCAGTCTGACTGTGGCCCCAGCGGTGGGCTGGGGGCAGACATCGGGTCGGACTGCGGCCCCGCCCACCAACTCCAGTTATACACCACAGCACAGGGGAAGTGCACTGCAGGTCCTCACCACGCAAGGGACTCTCCAAAATGACCAAACGGAAGAATTCCCCTCAGAAGAATCTCCAGGAAATAACAACAGCGAATGAACTGATCAAAAAGGATTTAAATAATATAACAGAAAGTGAATTTAGAATAATAGTCATAAAATTAATCGCTGGGCTTGAAAACAGTATACAGGACAGCAGAGAATCTCTTGCCACAAAGATCGAGGGACTAAGGAACAGTCACGAGGAGTTGAAAAACGCTTTAAACGAAATGCAAAACAAAATGGAATCCACGATGGCTCGGCTTGAAGAGGCAGAGGAGAGAATAGGTGAACTAGAAGATAAAGTTATGCAGAAAGAGGAAGCTGAAAGAAAGAGAGATAAAAAAATCCAGGAGTATGAGGGGAAAATTAGAGAACTAAGTGATACACTAAAAAAAAATAATATACGCATAATTGGTATCCCAGAGGAGGAAGAGAGAGGGAAAGGTGCTGAAGGGGTACTTGAAGAAATTATAGCTGAGAACTTCCCTGAAATGGGGAAGGAAAAAGCATTGAAATCCAAGAGGCACAGAGAACTCCCTTCAGACGTAACTTGAATCGATCTTCTGCACGACATATCATAGTGAAACTGGCAAAATACAAGGATAAAGAGAAAATTCTGAAAGCAGCAAGGGATAAACGTGCCCTCACATATATATAAAGGGAGACCTATAAGACTCGTGACTGATCTCTCCTTTGAAACTTGGCAGGCCAGAAAGGCTTGGCACGATATCTACAGTGTGCTAAACAGAAAAAATATGCAGCCGAGAATCCTTTATCCAGCAAGTCTGTCATTTAGAATAGAAGGAGAGATAAAGGTCTTCCCAAACAAACAAAAACTGAAGGAATTTGTCACCACGAAACCAGCCCTACAAGAGATCCTAAGGGGGATCCTGTGAGACAGAAGTACCAGAGACATCACTACAAGCATAAAACATACAGACATCACAATGACTCCAAACCCATTATTCTTTCTATAATAACACTGAATGTAAATGGATTAAATGCGTCAACTAAA